>NC_056729.1:744340963-744618463 GCF_019279795.1 Protopterus annectens
CCTCCCTCAGGATCTCTGCTAGGGGATTCAGGACGGATTAGGACCAGGGCTTCTTCTAGAACCCTTGGTTCTCAGGATAGGCGTCAGGATGAAGCGGTCTTGCCATGCAGACAGCGTTTTCCTCTAGCCAGGACAGCCTGGCATGGAGCTCGCTCGGGCTACACAAAGCCATGAGAACAGGCAAAAACAAGGGGCGCAACGAGGCCCAGCGGGCTCAGAGGCCCAGAGGCAGATGGGGCAAAGTAGCCCAGGCCAAGCGGCGTCCTGTAGCCCCTCAGTGCCAGCTGTGTGCCTGGCCACTCGCCTGGAGTCGACGAATTGGTCAAGAGTGCCCAGCTGGTGGAGTGGCCCTGGCGGTCTGTGGGTAAAATACGAAAGTATCGATCAACGTGTGCCAAATGGTTCAGGTAATAATGCAGCTGAACGAACAGCGATCCAAATTCTAGCATCAATACAACATCCGCTTCGTCAAGCGTCTGTCCATCATCTTGAGCCTCTTGCCATTTGGGTCTCTTTGCCGCCTCAGCCACTGGGGCACTGGCAATGGGCCCGGGCGCTGGCATCTACAGGAATCCTCATCAATCTTTCCCATCGGGCTGGACAAGGCTCCGGTGGGTCACTCGGATGGCGGACTAAGGATGTTTGGTAGTCTACGGAGGTAAGCCAGTCCACCAGGGGTCGGCTGGGGGACACCCTAATAAGGTCCGGCCAGGTCCAAAAGAACACGGACTCGTCCGAGGAAGCAGAGAGGGACTAACCCGTCACGGACCCAAAGGAGCATCAAGAGCCATTGACATCTTTCCGGTGACCTCCAAGGGGGTCCCTTCAGGAGAGGCTCCTTGACCCAAGAGACCTTCCTCAGTGAGAGCCCTCCTTTGCCTGCCTCAAGTGTCGAGATAGCAGCTGGCCCCTGGGAGCTCCATGCCAGAGGCAACGCGAGGAGTGCTCGGGCAGGTCCTCTTGGGCACAGAACGCTTGAGGGGCCCGCCTGAGGCTGTGCAGAGGGCCAGGCCGGGCAGGCTGTCAGGGCGCGGAGTGAGGGAAAGTCCAGAGCCCCAGCAGAGCCGGGCTCTCCACAGGCTCAAGTGACGAGGGAGCCGAAAGACGGCGAAGGCTCGGCTCCCACAAAGGCGATCCGCCGGGAGCCACAGCCGGATCGAGGATCGATCCGGCGGTCGCGCTGCGCCCCGGATCAGAGCCGCCTCCGATCGGATGATCCCCCAGATCCGGGTCAACACAGGAGCCCGGAGCGAGTCCAGAGGCAGGGCCAGGATCGAGTCCGGGCGTAGATCGGGGCCGCCCGACGAGGCCTCGGCTCAGGCTCCAGCTGCCCGAACGCAACCGCGGGTCCGCTCCGAGCAATAAGGCTTAAAAAGGGTGTTGAGCTCCGGCGGAGGGAAGGACAGAGCCTCCCCGGCTGCAGCCCCTGGATGAGGACCTTCATCATCATCCAGATCAACATCAGAATCAACTGGGTAGATCATCCGAGAGGCTACCGAAATAGGAAAGGCCCCTCCTCGAGTATCGACGATCATTTCTCCTCAGGTCTCTCCTCCTCCTCCCGACCGGACGGGACTCACGGAAGGCAGGACCGCCCGGACACAGGGACGGAGCCCCGAGAAGGCGCGGGCTGGCGGGCCGAAACAGGTGGCGCTGGCAGAGCGGTGAGGCCTCGTCCTACTCTTCCTCCCTCTCGGTCCTTTCAACATCCCTCTCCTCCAGGAGCAGGAGGTTCCCCCACAGGGGAAGGCAGGTCCCTGCGAGGAACGTTCTCGGCGAGGAGGCGGAGGCGGGCCGAGTCTGGCCAGCGAAGCCAAAAAAGACCTGCCGCCAAGACCAGCTTGGACCTCCGCTCTTGAACCCTGCCCAATGGGTTGAACCCTGCACAAATGGAACAACCAACCCCAAAACCCTCGAACAATGTGTAACACCATCACGTGTGGCGGAGATGGCTTCAGGCTTCCATTTCTCACTCGAAAATATTATTTAGGCTGGTCAGGCACAATCTATATAATCAAAAAAACTTAAAAGAAAAAAAAACAAAAAACAACACACACACACACACACACACTCTACGACAGCCAGGGAGGGAATAAAAATCACTTACTTTAACTTAAATAAAAAACAAAATATACTATAATAAAACTAAACCTTTCCACACAAAATAAAAAAAAAAAAAAAATTCTTTATTTTTTAAGAAAAAAGTAAAAAGCTGAGAGCTATGTACCCAAATCCCAGTCACCAGCACCAAGCAGCATCTGGGGTCATGGGTCATGAGGCAAGGCATTGGGGGTGAGGGAGAGGCTGAGAGCTTGGATCCATGGCTGGAAAACCATGCTGGTCGGATCCGATATCGGATGGATCATAACCCACAGGTTGCAGACAAATGAATATCCTACTTCAGATCTATCCTTTGTTCCATATGACTTTTTTTTACCCTTTTGTTCTATTGCCATGATTGAGTTTTCTTCTAAATGACAATGAACTCTGTTGGCATCAATTCCAGTGTATAGTTTATTTTTCGTCAGAAGGCACTTTATTGGTCTGTAGTTTTTCAGATAATTTGTAGGTTCACTCTTATGTAGGAGTATTGTTTTTCTTGTTAACTAGGTTGATGTCTGTTCTGAGCATGCATATAAATAGTTCATGGCTAAATCTTTAAAAGATGTTGATGCTTTTAGCCAGAAGTTAGCTACTGGGCTTGGGGTTTTCCAGTTAGGAGCTTTTCTTAACTTTGTTTCCACCTCTGTGACCATTACTTCATCCCATTTCATATCCTGTACATTTGAACTTCTTATTCTTTCCTTTACTTCTTGTATCCATTTAGCATCTTTATGTTCCACAGGATATTCATAGGTATTTGTCAATAGTATAGTTATTTCTTCTTTTTTGTTGGTGTTTCAATACCTTTTGCCTTGTTTCCCCAAGTCTCTATAAAAAATTATTCTGTCATCAATAAATTGCTTATTTTGTACTTTTCCTTTATATTGATCTGCATATCTTCTATGTTTTTTTGGCCCGTGCTGATATTTTTAATTTATTTTCATAGTGCACAATAGATCCTTACTGCACATTGATTTTATCACATCTATCTGAGTATTTTTGTTGATCTGTTCCCTCTTCTGTACTCCTCTAACAGTGACACTTGTTGTCTTAATGGCTTTATATTTTCTCTGTTTGATACTTCCATAATGGCATTTCATTTCTCCCCTTCCTTTCCCTTACTGCCTTGTGTTTTTGTGGTAAGACTTTATCTGTTATTAATTTAGCTGCACAGTAATACATCCTATTTACTTCTGTGTATCACATGACTCTCTATGAACAATCCTACTTACTATGTTCATTTGTTTTATCAAACTTCTAACTTTTTGGGTTTTATTGACTTTCTGTAGTGTATTTCTTTCATTGATCTTAATATGTCTGTCCATCTCTATTAAATCAAGCAACTCTTCTCTTAGATCATATTCTTCTAATACGAGGGCACATTCTTTGTTCTCTGTTTCTTGCATGCATCCTACAGAAGGTTGCTGAGCGTCTTCCTGTGCCACATTCTCTTCAGTTTCATCCTATGTCGTTTGTTGCTATTTCATATGGAAACTCACTGGCATATCACTCCACAACATTGACTGCATCAGAGTTTTCTGTTCCTTCACTTGCTGTACAACTCAAACTGAACTTTTATACTGGTTTCCTTTGGAAGGCTCCAAAGTATCTTCATATGGCAACTGATCAGATATTTCCTGCTCCACTGGTTTCTCCTTAATTTGGGGATCCATTGCTTTATCCTGCTGTAATTTTATCAGAGTTAGATTTTCTACACTAAATCCTTCACTTTGTGGGCAATCCATAAACTCAGTTTTTACTTTAACTTTTCAATTACGAATCCTCTTTTCTAGTTTTCCTCTTTGTTTTTACTTTTTGTTTTGTAAAATTTTCCATATCCAGATATCCTTGCCTGTATTTCTCCTCAAATATGTTTGGTGCTGCTCTTTTTGTATTGATTATTGATCATTTGCATAAATATCGTACCATATTAAATCTCTTTTTCTTTCCCGTGTCCATATTTCTTCTTCAGATGTCTTCTGCTCCTCCTGTTTCTCCTTACTTGGGGAACTTGTTATTCCATCATGTTTTGATATAACCTGTCTTAGACTTTCTACACTAAATCCCTTACTTCACAGGTACTCCATAACTTCATCTTATTTTTGGTATTGATTAATTTGGCTTTCTCCTTTGCATAAATATTGCACCACATAAGATTTCTCTTTCTTTCTCATGTCCATATTTTTCTTTTATACCTTTCAAAAATTTCAGAATTTTATTATTTATATTTTTACACTTCCTTGGTCACTTCTTTTTCCAAACAGTCCAAGGTTTCTTGGTCTATATACTATTTTTCGTAAATCTGTTGTATTAATGAACACAATTTTTTATTGGAAGCTTCTGACAATTTTTTCTTGTGAAAATATTTTTCTTTCCTTTAATTTCTCTCTTAATCTTTTTGTATATCTTCTGTCTGTAAATTATGGGCTTCTTGCATAATAGTAATAGTATATAATTTCTTTCTTATCCTCAATAGTCCACTCTATCGTGTTTATGGCTCTTTTTTGGCCTTCAGTTTTTGTGATTTTTGTGGACTACTATTTTCTTTACAATGGGGGGTGGTATCCTCCCCCTGGGCCTGGCAGAGCCTCATTGTAGGAATGTTTCCATCTCTTGAGGATTTTACAGTGTCATTTTTTCCAGTCCTGGCACCAGTGCACCTACCAGTATTGGGCACTTTATCCTGGGTCTTGTGCACACATCTGTCTTTTTTAATGTCTAACCTACTTCTGTCCATGATATATGCTATATAAAATGCAGTCTATATGTCACTGTCATCTTGGTGAGATTTTGTGAAAAACAGGGTCCACCTCATGAAGGTACTCAAGAAGACTTGAGGATGCATTCATTTTCAGTGATAGTACTCTCCTTTGCTTGCTGATTTATCATCTCTCCATTCAGACCCCAACTGATTTATCATCCCTCCATTTTGACCCCTGATGATTTATCATCCCTCCATTTCAATCCGCTTTCCTCTTTTTAATTTCTCCAAGTCTTTTGGATTTCTAATAGCATGATGGAAAGGACCCCATTCCTAAGTCAAAGTATGGTTAAAGTTAATGAAATTAGTGTTGTTTCAATCTTTGATGTTAGCCAGAAGTGCTCTTTACAGCACCAGCAATATGCCAGGTAATGACTCCTTCTGCAATTCATATGAAGTTACATGTATCAATAACATATCTAAATACAATGGTGGATTCTGTTTTATAAGACCATTGCTCATACTACTGTTGGACTTGTCTGGGTATCCTTCTTCCACATTGCCCTCATTTCTGCCTGCAAATCCTTGTATTTTATGACTTTGGTCTCTTTGTACATAAGACACTGTAGTCACTGGCTGTAGCAGTTTCAGTGATCAATGCTACTTTTGTCTTGTTTTCATGGACTACTATATCTGGTTTTCTTGCATCTATTTTTGAACTGTTGATAATGGGTGATCACATGTGATACAAACTTCATAATTTTCTATAATGCTTTGTGGCTCATGTTTCCAGTGTTTTTCATCTACTTCAATACCATAGTGTTTACACAATCCCCAGTGCAACAGTCTCCTTTCTCCTTTGTCATGACTTAACTGCAAATGGTTTGCGACTGTTTCATGGTCACTGTAATGTAATCGATCAGTGTAGGGTGTATCTTACAAATTTTTAAGCACTCTTTTATACATGAATATGGGGTACTGTCAAATGCTTTTTTGTAGTTTTCTTCTTTTTCTTCTTTTTCTTTTGGCTGTTCCCATTAGGGGTCGCCTTTGTAGTCCATCCATGCTATACTTAGATTCTTTCCCTTTTTACAGTTCTCCATTTTGACTTTATTTAACAACAAATGATCCTTTGTTCGATATGACTTTTTTTTTACCCTTTTGTTCTAGTGGCATGATTGAGTTTTCTTCTAAATGACTATAAACTCTGTCGGCATGAATTCCAGGGTATAGTATATTTTTCATCAGAAGGCAAGTTATTGGTCTATAGTTTTTCAGATAACTTGCAGGTTCGCTGTTAAGTAAGAGTATTGTTTTTCCTGGTAACCAGATCGGTGTCATTTCTGGGTGTACATATAAAAAGTTCTCACTCATGGCTAAATCTTCATGTAAAATTGTTAATACGTTTAGCCAGAAGTTAGCTACTGCATCTGGGCCTGAGGTTTTCCAGTTAGGAGCTTTTCTTAACTTTGTTTCCATCTCTCTGACCGTTACTGCATCCCATTTCATATCCTGTACATTTGAACTCCTTTTTCTTTCTTTTACTTCTTCTATCCATTCAGCATCTTTATTATGTTCCACAGAATCTTCATAGATATTCCTCCAAAATATATGTATTTCTTTTTTTTTGGTGGTTTCAATTCCTTTTGCCTTGTTTCCCAGTTTTTGTGGACTATTGTTTCCTTCTACAACAAGGTGTCTATCCTCCCCGAACCTGGCCTAGCTCCTTATTAATTTCTCCAAGTCTTTTCGGTTTCTAATACCATGATGGGAATGGACCCCATTCCTAAGTCAAAGTACCATTAAAGTTCATGAAATTAGTATTGTTTCAGTCTTCGATGTCAGCTTGTAGTGCTCTTCGCAGAACCTGCAATGTGCCCAGTAATGGCTCCTTCTGCACGTCTTATGGATTTACATGTATTGGTAGCATATGTAAATATGATTGTAAATTCTTTTTTATAAGACCTCTTGCTCCTACTACTATTGGAACTGTCTGGGTATCTTTCTTCCACATTGGTCTCGTTTCTGCCCGCAGATCCTGATATTTTATGACTTTGTGTCTGTCTGTACGCAAGACACTGTAGTCACTGAGTGTGGCAATTTCCATGATCAAAGCTATCCTTGTCTTATTCTCTTGGACCACTATATCCAGTTTTCTAGCATCTATCTTTTGAACTGCTGGTAATGGATGATCCCATGTGATGTAGACTTCTTCATTTTGTATGATGCTTTCTGGCTCATGTTTCCAGTGTTTTTTGACCACTTCAATACCATAATGCTTGCACAATCCCCACTGCAACAGTCTCGTCACATTATTATGCCTTTCAGTATACAGTCCTTCTGCCATTAGTATGTCGCAACCAGCAAAGAGGTGTGCAACTGTTTCCAGTTCAGTTTTACAGAACCTACATTTGTCTGTTTTTCTCACATGTTCAATAGGCTTTATAAACCAATGTGTACGCAGCCCACTAACTTGGGCCGCCAATATTAACCTTTCATCTCTTGGTTTGAATTTGCCTCTCTTTAACCATTCCTGTGTTAGTTCCTGATCAACATGAGGTTCTTCCAGAAGTTTTCTATACTTGCAACTATATTCATGCATTTTCACGTTTCTTGCCTTCTCACTTGATCCTTCACCTTATATTCTTTCTTTTGTTTTTTGGCACATTCAGTTGCTACCTGATTTTTATATACTTCTGGTTTGATTGCTATTCCTGCTTGATGCCAATAACCTTCTGCTAGATTAAGCAGAGATGTCATTTTAGATTTAGTCTCCTCATGT
This sequence comes from Protopterus annectens, assembly GCF_019279795.1. Taxonomy (NCBI): domain Eukaryota; kingdom Metazoa; phylum Chordata; order Ceratodontiformes; family Protopteridae; genus Protopterus; species Protopterus annectens. The sequence continues at coordinate 744,348,550 of NC_056729.1, forward strand.
TTCAAAACTTTCACTGCGTTTGGGTCTTGTGAGGTCAGCAGATATGTGTGGAGTCACACGTTTGCAGATCTATACATATAATCAATTTCAAGGAGGCCCATCCCTCCTTCGGAACGGGGATTATATAATCTTGGTATGCAGTGATTTTTATAAATCATTTGGTGAGCATGAAGCATCTTTCTTGTTTTCCTATCTAATCTGTCCACCACATTTTGGGGCCAGTCAGTCGCTCCAAAACTGTAAGTTAGGACAGGAAGCGCAAATTGGTTTATAGCCTGGATTTTGTTCCTAGAGTTCAGTGTGGTTTTCAGGATTAATTTAAGTCTTCTAAAGTATTCCATACTAAGTTTTATTCACATTCATTTGTGTTTATTGTTGATCCTTCATCAATTCCCAAATATGTGTACACTCCTTGCTCAAGTTCTTTTATATCACATTCTTCTCCCAAACTGATGTTGTTTTCCTACTTTAAAGTTTGCTTTTGAACATTTATCAAGACCAAATGACATTCTTATATCATCTGAAAAAGTTTTGACAACTTGCAGTTGTGCTTTCAGTTCCTCATCTGATGAGGTATACAGTTTTAAATCATCGACAAAGAGAAGGTGAGAAGTTTTTACACTTTGTTGTTTTCTAGGAGTCAGATTATAGCCATGGCCTAAACTGGTGAGTAAACAGCTTAATGGATTAAGGGTAAGGCAGAATATTAATGGTGATAGAGTCACCCTGGAATATCCCCCTTTGAATTTTTATCCCTGGTATAACAATTTGTCCTTTAGCATGGCTTAATTACAAAGTGGTCTGCCACTGTTTTATGGTCACTTTAAAGTTGTCCATCAGTGTGGGGTGCTTCTTATACATTTTTAAGCACTTTTTTATCCATTAATGAGGATATTATCAAATGCTTTTTTTGTAGTCAATCCATGCCATACTTAGATTCTTCCCCTTTTTACAGTTCTCCACTATGACTTTATTTAACAACAAATAATCCTTTGTTCCATATGACTTTCTTTTATTGCCCTTTTGTTCTACTGACATAATTGAGTTTTCTTCTAAATGACTATAAACTCTGTTGGCATCAATCCCCTTATATAGTTTATACATCTTCAGAAGGCAAGTTATTGGTCTATAATTTTTAGGGTAGCTTGCAGGTTCACTATTAAGCAGGAGCATTGTTTTTCTTGTTGTTAGCCATGTTGCTGTCTGTTCTGGGTGCGCATATACATAGTTCTTACTCATGGCTAAATCTTCGTGCAAAGATGTTAATACTTTTAACCAGAAGTTAGGTACTGCATCTGGGCCTGGGATTTTATAGTTAGAGACTTTTCTTAACCTTGTTTCAATCTCTCTGTTACTTCATCCCATTTCATATCCTGTACGTTTAAACTTCTTATTATTTCTTTTATTTCTTCTATCCATTTAGCATCTTTGTTATGTTCCACAAGATCTTCATAGATACTTCTTCAAAATGTATCTATTTCTTCTTTTTTGGCAGTATTTCAATTAATTTTACCTTATTTCCCAGTTCTCTATAAAATCTTTTTGGGTTGTCAATAAATTGTTTATTTTGCACTTTTCCTTTATATTTATCTTCGTATCTTCTAAGTTTTTCCGCCTGTGCTGAAATTTTTAGTTTATTTGTGATAGTGCATGATAGATCCTGGTCTGTTCTAATATTGCGCATTGCTTTTATCACATCTATCTTTCTCAGTATTTTTGTTGATCTATTCCCTCTTCTATAGTCTGCTAACAGTGAAATTTCTTGTCTTAATTGCTTTACCATTTTCTCTGTTCGATATTTCCATGATGGTATTTGATTTCTCCCCTTCCTTTCCTTCACTACCCTGTGTTCTTGTGGTAGAACTTTATCTGTTATTAATTTAGCTGCACAATAATATATCCTGTTAACGTCTGTTATGTCTCGTGGATCTCTCTGAACAATCCTAATTTTTCATTTGTTTTATCAGACTTCTGACTTTTTGGGTTTTATTAGCCTTCTGCAGTCTATTTCTTTCATTGATCTTGATATATCTGTCCATGTCTATTAAACCAAGCAATTCTTGTCTTAGCTCATTTTCTTCCAAACTGAGGGCACATCCCTTGTTTTCCATTTCCTGTGGACATTCTATAGAAGGTTCATAGCATCTTCCTGTGACAATTTCATCCTGTGTCATCCATTGCTCTGCCATATGGGAACTCACTGGCCTATCACTCCTCAACATTGACTGCATCAGAGTTTCCACAGTTTCCTGTTCCTTCCCTTGCTGTCTAGCTTCAAGTGAACATTTATACTGGTTTCCTGTGGAGCTCCAAATTATCTTCATATGGCACCTGACCAATTGCTTCCTGTTCCACTGGTTTCCCCTTAATTTGGATATCCATTGCTCTATCCTGTTGTGGTGCTTTCTGAATTAGATTTTTTACACTAAATCCTTCACTTTGCAGGTACTCCGTAAACTCAGTTTCTATTTCCTTAACTTCTCCATTACTAATCTCCTTTTCTACTTTTTCTCTTTGTTTTCTTATTTTTTGTGTTGTAAAGTTTTCCGTGTCCAGATTCCTTTGTCTGTATTTCTCATCAAATGTCTTTGGTGCTACTCTTTTTGTATTGGTTAGTTTTGGTTTCTCCTTTGCATAAATATTGCACCATATTAAATCTCTTTTTCTTTGAACTGCGGTGGTGGTGCTGCGGTAGTCCTGTCGCCTCACAGTAAAACGTTATCCTGTTTGATTCTCAGCTAGAGCATCTTCTGTGTGGATACATGTGTGAATGGGCGTAGCTTCGTTGAAGGTTGTGCGTCAGGGCCGGCAACTCGGCACGTAAAAATCTACAATCTGCTGTGGCGACCCCTAACCAGGAAAAGCCGAAAGACACAACAACATTAAATCTTTTTCTTTCCCATGTCCATATTTCTTCTTCAGATGTTTCCTGATCTTCCTGTTTCTCCCTGCTTTGGGGATTCACTTCATCCTGCTGTGATGTAACCTGTGTTAGATCTTCTACATCAAATCCTTCACTTCACAGGCACTCCATAACTTCAGCTTCTATATTTTAACTCCTACTTTACTAATCTTCGTTTCTACGTTCCATCTTTGTGATTATTTTTTTTTATTGTGAAATTTTCCGTATCAGGATGCCTTTGCCTGTATTTCTCTTCAAATATCTTTGGGGCTGCCTTCTTTACATTGATTAATTTGGCTTTCTCCTTTGCTTAAGAATGGCACCATATCAAATCTCTCTTTTTCCATGTCCATATTTCTTTTTTATACTTTTCAAATATCTCTTGGTTTTGTTGTTTATATTTTCGCACTTCCTCAGATGCTTTTTTTTCCAAACAGATCAAGGTTTCTTGCTCTATATACTGTTTTTCACAAATCTGTTGTATTAATGAACACAAATTTTCATTTGAAGCTTCTGACAGTTTTTTTTTGTGGAAGTAGCTTTCTTTTCTCTAATTTCTCTCAATCATTTTGTATATCTTGTGTCGGGAAATTCTGGGCTTTTTGCATAATAATAAGAATACATGATTTCTTTCTTTTCCTCAATAGTCCACTTTATCATCTTTATGGCTCTTCTTTAACCTATTAGTTTTTGTGAGCTGCTACTTCCTTCAACAACAGGGGGGTCATCCTCCCCCTAGGACTGGCCTGGCCCAATTGTAGGAATGGTTCCGTATTTTGAGGATTCTACACTGTCATCTTTTCCAGTCTTGGCACCAGTGTGCCTACCAGGATTGGACATTTTTTTATCCTGGGTCTTGTGCACCCAGCTATCTTTTTTAGTTTTTGACCTACTTCTGTCCGTGGTATATACGCGTCTACATCATATTATCGTATGATGTAAATAGTGAACGCTATTTCATCGTACCGATAATATCAAAACAACAAAATATTGAAAAAACGGAACAGCAAATTTTTTCCCAGGGAAAAAACTCACTGCTCCGGAAAAAAAAAAAAAACTTAAACACAAATTTAAGTGGGGGGGGGGCTTCACCCCCCCCATGTGTGGAGATGTGCCCCCCCCACAGTCCCCCTCCTTAAATATACCAACTCTGAGATCGCACCATAGTGGAGGAAATGGCAAAGTCCCGAAGACGGCCCACAAAATTTTTTCCCTGGGAAAAAATTTGATGTTCCGTGACTTCGCTATTTTGCCATTTCGACAGTATCGGGCCAACTAAATAGCATTTGCTATTTAGTCCATTCGATAGCATCATATAGACTGGTATATACTATATAAATCAGTGTCACCTTGGTGAGATTTTGTAAAAACAGGGTCCATGTCGCAAAGGTGCTCACCAAGACTTACGGATGAATTCAATTTCAGCACTATTACTCTCCTTTGCTTGCTGACTTTTCATCTCTCCATTTGGACCCCCCTCGCCATTGTGGGTGAAATAATGATGTTGAAGAGGTTCATTCTAGCTCCACTGTAGGTGAAATTATGATGTTGAAAAGGTGGTCCATAAAAAGTACAGTTGTGTACACTTACCATAAATGTAGATGTTCAAGTGTATTCACTGTTGCAGTCATTACATTTGGGTAATCTGCTGGCAGGTTGCCCTCAGCTGGCCTGAATTCCAAAGTCTTGGGTCCTGCATCGGTTGCTGTCTTCTCTTCCATGACGTCAGGTCATCAGGGGTATGAATCATGCAGCAGATGCCATTTTCTTTAGTTTTTCTTGCCCCCGATGTCAGGTTCCCCCAAAAAGGTAGCAATATTATAAATATTTATATATATATATATATATATATATATATATATATATATATATATATATATATATATATGCATCAATATAAAGTTTACCTTCATCTACAAGCAAATACACCATGTAGGTTGTAGAAGATACAGAAGGAAAGATAAACTGTAGAATGACAGGGGGATGGCGGGGGGGGGGGGTAACCTGGACTGCAACAGTGAATACATTCGAACATCTACATTTATGGTAAGTGTACACAACTGTACTATGTTCTTCGTGTTTCACTGTTACAGTCATTACATTTGGGTAGAATCCCAAAGCTATGGTTGGGAGGCTGGATCTAAACAGCATTGGGTGAGGCTATAAGGCCCTGCAGCACTGCAGTGGCAAAGCCTGCCCTGGACTTAGAGAGGCAAATGGTAATGCTTTGTAAAGGTGTGAACAGAACTCCAAGTAGCAGCCTGTAGAATGTCCTTGGTTGGTACTCCTCTGAGAAAGGCTGCTGAAGTAGCTGCAGCCCTGGTGGAGTGAGACCTAATGCCCTTGGGCACAGATTTGCCATGGTGTAAGTAGCAGAAATGGATGCAATGGCTTATCCACTTTGAAATTGTCTGCTTTGAAATAGCCTTTCCTTCTGATCCTGCAGCATATGACACTAGTAATTGCTCAGTTTTTCTTAGAGCTTTAGTCCTGCTCAAGTAGAATCTTAGCTGTCTGTGGACGTCCAAGGAATGCAGAATTCTCTCCCCTTTGTTCTGCGGATTTGGATAAAAAGTTGGCAGATTAATTGTTTGGTTAAGAGCCACACTGGAAACGACCTTAGGCATAAAAGTAGGATTTGTCCTCAGAGACACCCTGTCTGGGTAAAATATGATAAAAGGCTCTACAGCCACGAGGGACTGTAGCTCTGAAACTCTTCTTGCTGAAGTAATTGCTAGCCGCAGAGCTGTCTTCCATGATAAGAACTTTATATCAGTGGTAGCAGCTGGTTCAAATGGAGGCAGGGTGAGCTTTTCCAACACATAATTGAGGTCCCATGCAGGTAAGGGTGATCTTCTAGGAGGCCGTAAATTTTTGGTTCCTCTGAGATACTGCTTTAGTAAAGGATGAGAAAAGATTGGTGGCTCTGTATTGTAATGAGCCGAAATGGCTGAGGCATGGATTTTGATTGATGAGAAAGATAGGCCTTTGTCAAGCATCTCAGTTAAGTATTGTAATATCTGAGGAATATGTGGTTCTGCTGTATCAGTTCCTTGTGCTTGATTCCAAGCACAGAATCTCTTCCATTTGTTAGCATAAGATTTTCTAGTACTAGGCCTTCTGGCTTCCAAAATGACATCCATCACAGCTTTACTGAGAGGTGTCGTTTGTATGATTACAGGATTAGCCATGCTGACAGGTTTGGAGTCTGTAGTTGATTGTGCAGGATCTGACTGTTTTGCTGGGACAGTAGTTGTGGTTTTTGAGGCAGGGTCCAAGCTGGGTATTGAGACAAGTTCCTTAGGACTGGGTACCAGTATTGGTGGGGCCAGTCCAGGGCAATTAAAATCATCTTTGGCTTCTCTTGTCTGACTTTTAGGAGGACCTTGGGTAGAAGAGGCAGAGAAGGAAAGGCGTAAACTGATAGGTTTTTCCAACTGAAGGATAGGGCGTCCACTTTCCATGCTTGTCTGTGATAAGTCCTTGTGCAGAATCTTTTCAGTTGATAATTTTGAGGAGAGGCAAATAGATCTATGTCTGGGCTCCCCCATTTCTTTGTTATCATGCTAAAGACCTGTGGATGTAGTTTCCATTCGTGAGGATCCATAAGGTTTCTGCTTAAATCGTCTGCCAGAGTGTTTGTTTTCCTGGCAGGAATTGAGCTTGAAGACGTATTTGGTAGGTCAAAGCTGTGTCCCATAGTGTCATGGCTAATCTGCAAAGGGGGTATGAGTGTGTGCCCCCTTGCTTGTTTATATACCACATGACTGTGGTGTTGTCCGTCTTTATTAGTAGTTGTCCTGGATGAAATAAGTCCTTGACGACTGTTACGGCGTTTTGAACAGCTAGCATCTCTTTCTGGTTGATATGTAGATGCATTTAATTTGGTGCCCATATGTCCTGAATGCATCTTCCTGCCATGTGGGCCCCCCAGGCACAATCTGATGTGTCTGTTGTTGAGGTTTGGCTGGCAGGGGGTAGAGTGAAGGGCCATCTCATGTTTTGGCGACAGACCTTTGCCCACCATAGAAACTCCTGTTGCAGGCAGGGAATGAGAGGAATCATTGTTTCCAGACTGTGTGAATGTTGACTCCACAAACTTTTTAGGTACCATTGAAGCTTCCTCATATGCAGTCTTGCATATGGAATTAGTAGGATGCAGGATGCCATGAAGCCCAGAGCCTGCAGAATTTGCCTTGCCGAAGACTGGGTTTTTGTTGCCATCAGTTTGAAGTAAGTAGTCAGTTGCCTTTGTTTGTCTGGTGTGAGGTAAGCCATCTGGGCAGTTGTATTCAAGCTTGCACCCAGGAATGTTATCTTTTGAGAGGGTACCAGTTGGGATTTCTTTTCATTTATTGTGTACCCTAGGCATGTTACAAGCCTTTTTACAAATGCTAGGTGTCGTAGAAGAGTGTCCTTGTTCTCTGCTGAATGAGACAGTCGTCCAAGTAAGGATATATTTGAATACTTCTTTGTCTGCAGAATGCAATTACTGGTGCCAAGCACTTTGTAAAGACCCTGGGTGCAGTAGATAAGCCAAAGGGCAGTGCAGAGAATTGGTAATGCATTAAGCCAGCCTTGAATCTGAGGTATCTTCTGCAAGACTGTCTTATTGGGACATGCAGGTATGCCTCTTTCAGGTCTAAAGTCACCAGCCAAGCATTCTTGCCCAGCATGGGCAGAAGCTGTTGCAAAGTGAGCATTTGGAATTTTGGAATGCCCAGGTATGTGTTCAAAATCGATAAATCCAGTATTGGCCGCCAGGCCTTGTCCTTTCTGGGTACCAAGAACAGTCTTGAGTAAAAACCTTGTCCTTTTTTCTGTTCTGGTACTGTCTGAATGGCCCCCATATCCATGAGGGACGTAACCTGTTTCTGTGCCTCTGCCCATTGTTTTTTTTGGCAGATTTGATCAACCATTTGTCATTGGCAGAGTGTGGAAATGGAATCTGTATCCTTGTGATACAATGTTTAGTACCCACTTGTCCTGGGTTATTAACTGCCAATTTTGAGCAAAAAGTGCTAATTTTCCCCCTATGGGTGCTGCCAATAGATAAGTGCTTGGTGTAGGCAGAGGGAAGTCATTGGGATTGCTTTCTGTAGGTTTGCACTTTATCTTCTCCAGATTTGGAGGTGGATGCACCCCATTGCTTTGACCTGTATGAGTCTTGAGCCTGGTACCTGGAACCCTTAGGGCGTCTGGATTTGCCCCTTTGAGCTCTGTCTGACACAGGAAAGGATCGATTTTTTGTAGGCCAGTGTCTACTGAATCTAGGTGGCTGCACTTGTAAGAAATCTTTAACAGTTTGCATGGACTTAGCTTTGTCTTCCATTTTCTTTAGAACCTCTTCTGCCTTAATACCAAACAGAGATTCATGCTGTAAAGGTGCATCTAGCAATTTTGCTTTAACATGATCAGGCAAATTTTGTTCCTTTAACCAGGCATGCCTACTAATCACAGATCCAGTAATTGCGGTCCTGCAGGAGGCCTCTAAAGAATCAAAACCACATTGCAAAGTATGCTTTACAACTTGTTCAGCTGCATGCAATAATTCCTGCAATTCCTTATTTTCTGCACATTCTGAAATCAACATCATTTTCTGTTTCAGCAATCCCATAACATGTTGCTGGTACTTAAACATATGAAATTGACAGTTTAAGGCCCTGATTGCCAAGGTTGCAGATGTATAAACCTTTTTTCCCCCATCTGTCCAGTGCCCTTGAATCTCTGTCGGAGGGGGTAGGGTTTTTTGCTGTTGAGGCCTTAACTCCCTTTGGACCCTGTGAAATAGTTTCAGGATCAGCAGCAGGGTTTCTAAATAAAAATTTATGAGAGTCAGGGACCCTGTAATATCTGTCAGTCTTACTGGGAGCCGGAGGTAAGGAGTTAGGGGTTAGGCTTGACTCCGAAAACACATCATCCACAACGTCTAAAACAGGGGGGATGGCTAAAGGCTTGTGCTGTGGGAGAAGAAGGAAATCCCTGAGCCTCTTTTTTGATTCTGAGAAGTCTTGACTCTCCCAGTGAAAATGCTCCCTCAAAGTATGCAATGTTTCTCCAAATGAATAATCCTCAGGAGGAGATGCAGATGGAATAGACTCCTCAGCATCAGAATCCTCATAGGGAGGTAAAGATAATTCCTGATCAGATGAGGAATCAGAAGAAATAGAAACCTGATCTGAAGATTCATAGTCAGTGTCTTGCCTAGGCTTCTTATCTGGAGGGGGATGGGTACCCCTGATCAAGGTAATAAGGTCTTCAGCCATTTTGATCATCTGTTTTTTTAGGCACAGAAGCCTGTGCACGTGGCTCAGGCATTGTTTTTTTAGTTGTAGAAGATGTCTTTGCCTTTGGTTTTTGCAGCTTTCTTCGGTTTGATATATAAATGTTGAGGTCTGAATACACCCTCAGAAGCCAGTGCCTGCTCAGAGCCTCCAGACCCATCCGAGGGAGAAACATTCGTCGGTCCAATACCTTGAGTATCCTGCGGCATGCCGGACTCCACACAGGTGTCAATAGAGGCCTGCGACTCGAAGGTGCCGGGTATCAGGGGCTGCGAAAGCGCCTCACTGAGTACTAGCGAACCGGCGACTGGCTTAGGAGAAGCTTCGTCATCGGTTTTGGATCTCGACTGCCTTTCTCTGTCCTTTTCTTTGCGTTTTTTTTATGTACTCCGGTAGTTGGATTGCTATCCGACGACATTTCTGGGTAGTTAAATCTGTTTCCAAAATACTTAGATGCAAAAATATACTGACGCTTAATACTGCGTTGGTTAAATCTAGCACAAAACCAACATCCAGGCACGTTGTGATCAGGGCCTAGGCAAGGAATACAGTATAAATGGAAATCCTTATGAGGTATTTGCTTCCCACAAGTAATACAATTATGAACTTTTTCTGACATCGGTAAAAAGCAAGAAAAAAGTTTCCCCAACAGGGTACTTGGCTTTAGTGAGGACTTCGGCTCTGAAACTCAAACTCGAATATTTCAGTAGTCGGTCGACTGGCACTTGCGAAATGCTTCTTCGGGCACCGCCTGGCAAGAAAGACTGAAGAAAATGGCGTTGGCTGCATGTTTTATACCCCTGACGACCTGACTTCATGGAAGAGGAGACAGCAACTGATGCAGGACCCAAGACTTTGGAATTCAGGCCGACTGAGGATAACCTGCCAGCAGATTACCCAAATGTAATGACTGCAACAGCGAAACACGAAGAACATATGTGATGGTTGCTAACTTGAAGAACAATTTAGGATGTCCTTCTGTGGTGAAAGCTGAGGCATTTCAGATTTGTAAAAAAGTGGACTGTGAACAAAAGGTAGCAAACCTTGTTAACAAGTGTGAGTAGCCATGGTGTAGTTAACAGTCAGCAGGATACTGCTTTTTAAGTGGGATGGGGGATAAAGGGAAAACATATTTCTGCTGCCCAAGTAACTGTGGTGGCCATATATAATTTATTTTCAGACATCTGCTGCATAATGGTAACCTGGAAATATAGATGGAGAAGTAGGCTTTAGAGAAAGCTACAACAGCTTACCAACAAGTATAAATGAGAATGGGGATTGAGTTCAAGATATATAGAAAAACTCAAAGGGATAATATCAGGGGAGCTATGCCAATTGCAGTGAAATTAAGCATGACAGTCATGGAAGCCATGTGGCTAGTGAAAATATTGCTGCAGGAGGATCTAAAGGAGGCAAGACTTTTTCATAACTAAGGAAAGAGAAACTTAAGAGAGAGTAGAAAGTGGAAGTAAGCAAAAGTCACTCTGGAAAAATTCAGCTCTGTTCACCTTTGTTAGTGAATGTCTTTTGTTTACAATACTTTTTTTAGTTTTCATTCTTTCCGAAATTTGCTGCACATACTAACAGTATCTAGATTTGGGATACTTAAGTGCTTACCATGGCAACAGTTCCTAGTGCCACAGGCTGCAATTGTGTAGTGAGGTGGAGTGTGTCAGCTGTATATTTATTACACTTTGTTAACATCTCTGTGAAATAGCTGCTGCTTTAATCATTAATTAAGCTAAGACAGGATGGCAGGCCAGTAATGAGATGCAATAAGCTGTGCTCTGAAGAGTACGACTTGATTCCCAGAGTATTAATTGTGTTCTTTATGATCCTTAGTAAGTCTCTTAATCAGATCAGAGTTCTCATGTGACCACTAAAAGCTGGAACTCATGTCTCCTCTGTCTCACCTGGCAAACAGACCGTGTAATGATTAAGAAGTGAGGAAATGTAAAAGAAAGTACATGTCAGCCTTTCTTATGGGGTGACTGGTCATAAGGAAAAGGTTGTTAGAGAGAAAAGGATATAAGCATATGTACCTTTTTACAGCAGAATTTTGAGAGGGGAGGTAGAGAACATGTTTGGATCTACCCAAGGATATTGTGTACATCTGTGCCATTTCCATACCTCTCAACTGCTTTGATGTGTTCCTTCTAAAATCTGTACTTTTCTGGCAAATAACTGAGGATTGAAGTCATTACATACTGACAAACATTTGAGTTTAAGACTCTATATGTCCAGATTTTTTGCAATAAGAGGTTGAGAGGTATGGCCATTTCTAATGGTTTACAGATTATCCTAGTTACAGAATTTCTGGTAATAGGTGCTGTTCCAGAGTATTCAAAAAGGGGCTGTCAAGGAGTCAAATACAGAAGAAATGTATCCACAAGGGATGATGGAAAATAATTGTTTTGGTTTAGAATTGTGTTTGTTAAGTGTAGTGGCCTCTTATGACACTCGTTATGCTCGTTATAAGTAGAAGGCACACTAACTCAGATAGTGTCCAAATTAGAAAACATGCATTTGAAACCATTCAATGATCAGAAGACGTGATGACTGTTAATGATTATTGCAAGTGAAATGGTAAGTTCTGCTGGCTTAGAAATTTTGCTAAGACTAGTCCATGCCAATGACTTTATAGCTACATTACATACATTTCAGCAGTTTTCTGATTCTGTTGAAATGTACTTTAGGATCAACATGAGACTATCATAAAGCAGAAGGATATCTCCAGTCTTCTCCACAAAGGAGAATAAGGGAGGAAAGCTCAGTTTACATGCCTTTCATGTTCAGGCTGCTCTTGCATTACATGGTGAAAGTCGAGGAGGTAACTGTCTTAAATCATATGATGACACAAAGTTTAGCACTGCTATCTGGTAGCTCCAGTGTCTAGCATTTGGCCATGTCCTTCAGATACTCTCTTGTTGGAGATTTGATTATTACTGTCTTTCTGCTTCATCTGGGTAATGAAAGTTACTGCACTGATTGCCGTTTTCTTTTCTAGTCTCCCTTGGGACAGAAATTGTTATATCCCCTATCCATTCCATGCACTATATCCCATGCTCATCAGTCTCTGTTTGAGGGCATCTCCTGTCATTAAACTATGCCTCCTGTAAAGGAGCATTATTGATGAATGCCCTCCAACCCAGGCTGGGCACACTCATCCCTCCCTGCCACTCTATCAGTTGACCGAACTGCTAGCTGAACCCAGAACTTGGTTGTCATTAGGGGTTTATCCCTCTACTCCACTGGAGCGACTTACACTGATTGCTTTTGTCAGCAAAAACAAGTAAGCAAGATTCATATCAAAACAGGGATTCAGCATACAGCAGTGCACAGTGTGGTGCCTGTCTGACATTTTCTACAAAAATACAATCATGGCAGATGTCTGCACTGTAACTTAGTCTTTGTCTTCCCTTCACCAATTACCACTGCTTACATGTGACCTTCAGTAGGCATGACTGAGTAACGCCATTTGTTCTTGTGGGAATCCTTGGCCTAAATCCTGTGTGACAAGATTTCATTTCTCCTCTCCCTTGTGGTTATTGTCTGGGATTCATTCTCTATTGCATGTTGTTACAGTACAGGATCATTTGGTGTGAGATGGTACATTTAGTGTAACTGTTTACCATAACAGTGAAAGCCTCCTGTAGCAGCTAAGATTCCTAGCCATCTTCCTCTTTTCTTTGCTTTACTTCTCATTTAGGAAAGATACTAGAGAAGTTTACTTTGTATACTCTGTTTAGGTTCTCTCAAATGTTGGTTTCTGGCTAAAAAAGTTACAGAAACAGAAGTACGGTAGATCCACTTTATGGGCATGCCCATCCAGATGCTATTATGTATGGGGGGTGATACCTATAAGGCTGCTAGGAAAATGTTATCATGTTGTCACTAGATAAGTGCCCAAGTCCTGAAAGTTACTATACCCTGTAGGAGCCATTGTCCAAGAGATACTGCTACGACATCTTGAATATTGAGTTTTTCTTCATCCTTCCAGCATGGCATAGTTGAAGTTTAAGATTTATTATACAATGATCCCTCATTCATCATCTTCTTTCGGCTGTTACCATTAGGGGTCGCCACAGCGGATCACCTGTTTCCATTTCTTCCTGTCCTCTGCATCTTGCTCTGTCACACCAACCACCTGCATGTCCTCTCTCACCACGTCCATAAACCTTATCTTAGGCCTTCCTCTTTTCCTGTTACCTGGTAGCTTCATCCTTAGCATCTCTTTCCCAATATACTCAGCATCCCTCCTCAGCACATGTCCAAACCAACGTAATCTTGCCTCTCTGGCTTTGTCTCCAAACCTTCCAACCTGGGCTGACCCTCTAATATACTTATTCCTAATCCTGTCCACCCTTGTCACACCCAGTGCAAATCTTAACATCTTTAACTCTGCCACATCCAGCTCAGACTCCTGCCTTTTTGTCAATGCCACTGTCTCCAACCCATATAACATAGCTGGTCTCACTACCCTCTTGTAGACCTTCCCTTTCACTCTTACAGATACTCGTCTGTCACAAATCACTCCTGACACTCTTCTCCACCCACTCCATCCTACCTGTACTCTCTTCTCCTCTCTTCCACACTCACCGTTACTCTGAACTATTGACCCCAAGTATTTAAACTCATCCACAAAACGTGCATGTTGATCGGCCAGCGTGCCCATTGTAAATCCCACAATATGCCAATGGAAAAAGGTCCGGTCGCCCGAACTTTTTATCCTTTGGTATAAGGTGTCCAAAACTTTTTTTTTTTTAATTAAAAAAAAAAAACGGAGCAATGGAGACTTTCTTTTCTCTCTTGCTTCTGTTTGAAAGCATTGATGTACTGGGTATGTGTGGAAACGCAAGTCCCATATGCATGCGCAGTACATCAACACAAGGAAACAATATACCACCACCGGCGGAAGAACAGTACTGTGCTGTTATACAAAGATATTATTTAAGAAAAGTAAGTATTTTTTTTCTTAAATAATTTCATTGTATAATAGCAATAACCGACTCCGTGGTTGTGGCATATTGAAGATTTACCCACGGTTGGCTTTATTTAATCACTCGGGCTTCGCCCTCCTGATTAAACCACACCGACCGTGGGTAAATCTTTAATATACCACACCACGTCATCAGTTATTGCTTAATTACATCACTTCAAGGGTCTTTCTAAGCAAGTTGTTTCCTTTTTTCCTTTGGGTAATCTTTTTGTCCCTTCACACTTTAACAAGGTGTAACAGAACTTTTTTGACTGCTGCTTTCCCATTCACTTTAAGAACAGATTACCCTTTGGTAGCAAATGTAAAGATCAGTGTGGAGGATTAACTAAAGGGATTTTGGCTTGGTAGTAGAACATTTTTTATTCATGTTGTCTTGTGGTCTTTGGAGAAATAAATAAATAAATAAATAAATAAACCACTACCTAGAATTTCTTAAAGGCAGACCAAACAGTTCACATCCTGACCTGAACCCAATGGCCTCATTTGTATTTGGTACTGGCTCTGTATGCATCCATCTTTATTTAAAAAAATCTATTTTTATAAATTGTCAGTAACATTTACTATTTTATGATTGATATGGTATATAATTTACATCACATCTTTATTATGTTTACAATACAAGAACCTGTGTTCATGTTAAGTCAAACTATTTGTTCGGACAAGGGCCAGATAGTAAAAATATTTCTATAGCATTACAGGTGACAACAGTCACAAACAATCTCGCAGTGCTTCATTCTGGTTAGACTGTCCTTGGCATGTTGTAGATGACCACCCTTGTTGATTAAGCCAATTAAGGCTTTTTATTGAGCACATTCTCAAATGTTTCCAGATCTGCTTTTTCATAGTTTATTTTATTTTATTTAGCTGCAAAATGAGTCAACAGTATTTTATTGATGTCAGTCTTTTTAGCTGTTCTGCTGCTAATAAGAGTTTGTGCAGAATCTTTCCTCTCATTCTGCATTACCGATGATATAATTTTTTATGTAGAACTTTTCATTTAATCAGTATGCAAACACCTTTAAGCTATTGTAAATAACTCTTTCTTGGAAGATTACCCCAACTGTTCACAAAAACAAACTTGGTATAGCTAGCAATGTTTTCTTTTATGCTATATCTTATCTGGCAGTTACTGCAGAGGACTAAGGATGTGAGCTGTCAAAGGTACAGGGTTTGATTCCTTCCATGTATACTTGCCTATTGTTTGAGCAAGTTGTTTAACCTGACAATACTCCAGGGTCAACCCTAAAAAAGGACAGCAGTCCAGTGGGCTGACACTATTAACAAATATATAATGTAAATATCAATCTCTGAACTAGACTTTCTGTCACAGTGCAAGACCTGATTGATTTGGCTTCCCTACGGTATAGTCACAGGACCTTCAATGGAGCCATGGTAGATAAATACGGATACAGGTAACTTGTATGCCTATTTTCAGTAAGTGTTTGAATTCTGACTAATTGCTAGAGATTAGAAAAGAGTCCAGTCAGGCATTCCTAGACTTAGAGAAAGCATATGACAAGAACCCAAGAAAGCTGATTTGGGCAGTACTGTGGTGGTTCAAAGTCCCAGAGACATTGGTAGAATTAGTACAGGCTATGCGCAAGGACCCAGTGACTCAAGTACGAACAGTGTTTGGTCTAACAGAGGAGTTCCCAGTGGGAGTAGGTGTACATCAGGGTTTAGCTTTGTGCCCTCTGCTATTCATACTGGTGATGGACTACATTAGCAAACAAGTTAGAGGGGACAGATCAATGAAGCTGCTGTATGCAGATGATGTGGCATTACAGGCAGACTCTGAGAAAGAACTTCAGCAAAGGATGGGGGAATGAAATGCAGAAATGAAGGCACATGGGATGAAACCAAGTACATATGACAGTGGCAATGGCAACAAATTGGGGAAATCAGAAGAAGCTGAGAATTGAGGTACAGGGGAAGATACTGGAACAGGTTAATAGCTTCAGGTATCTGAGAGTGGTGGTTGAGGAGAAGGGACATCTGAATGAAGAGGGAATCATAGGGGCTGCAGTCAACTGGCATAGAGTGTCAGGTGTAGTGTATGACAGAAGAATGCCAAAGAAACTGAAAAGTAAGGTGTACAAAACAGTGGTGATCCAGTACTATTGTATAGTACAGAAACCTGGGCAGTAAAGGCAGAGCAGATGAGGAAGCTAGAGGTAGTGGAAATGAAGTGCCAGAGAAGGGTGGTGGGATGCACACTGTGGGACAGATGAAGAAATGAGGATATAAGAGCAGAAGCCAAAGTAGCTCCAATTGCAGAAAAGATCAAACAGAGCAGATTATGGTGGTTTGAGCACATGTGCAGAAAAGCAGAAGACAATCTGGTGAAGAAGATATGGGACAGACAGGCAGAAGTTAAGAGGAAACAAAGGCATCCAGCAAAGAGGTGGGTGGATTGTGAGAGAGAAGATGTGCAACAGTCAGGCATGAGTGTTAAAGAAGGCAGAAGCATTGAATCAAGAGAGATGGCAACAGTTAACATGACACTCTGACCCCGTGTAGAAAAAGGAAGAAGGGGTTGATGACAATGAAGTTTCAATTCTCAGGACTTTGAAATGTACACATTGAGGGACCAAAAACTCTGGACTTACATATACTCAGTGTGCCACTCAACTACAGCCCATAAGGCATAACATACCCAACACTCTAGTCATAGGTGACTCTATAGTCAGGCACACTGATGCTCCACTCACCAGGCTAAACAAGGAAAAAGTTACTGTCAGCTGCCTGTCAGGTGTCAGGATCCGCCACATAACGCACGCACTCAGGTCACTCACAACAAGTACAAATATGACTGTCATTGTCCATGTTGGTGTGAATGACCTGAGATGTACCTCCCTGGACTACATGAAAAGAGACATGGAGGAACTCTGTGATCTTGTAGCCCAGGCCGGTATGACTCTAGCCCTGAGAAGCATCCTGCCATCACCCAGAATGACACCACAGTACAAGGACAAAATGATTGACTTTAACAATTGGCTAAGCTTCTGGTGTCATTCTAAGGGAATCCAGTATCTGTCTGCCTGGGAAGACATGATCGACAGACCACGTTGCTTTGCCAGAGATGGCCTGCACCTGTCGCCCTTGGGATTCCGGATACTGGCAAAGGCTCTTGCCACCCCTATAGTGCCTTTTTTAGGCAAGGTTCAAATGACAAATTCACCACCGTAACATTTACAAGCAAGCAAAATCTGAGGGTAATGCTACTCAATGCTAGAAGTCTAAACCTCAAAATGCACTAACTCGAGGCACTCCTTAAAATGGAGAACATTGACATCTATGCAGTGACAGAGACCTGGTTCAAAGCTCCAGATAGCACCCCTGCATTACCAGGCTATAATTCATTTCACACCTTTCGGTCACCAAACCCGGACCGAAACACTAAAGGTGGAGGCGTGTCCATATTCATTAAGGATATCCACACCTCCAAGCTAGTTGCTCAGCATAATGCATCTGAGATTATTCAAGTTCAACTAACTCTGGGTAAAACCGCAATCCAGATTGTAGCTTGCTACAGACCCCCTACCATTGCCCCAGGATTCCCACTCCTCTTTTCTTGATACACTGGAAAATATTAAGGTACTACCCAGCACTCTAATAATGGGTGATTTCAACTACCCTACCATTAACTGGGAAAACTACTCATGTACCAACTCTTTTGCTCAACGTTTTGTGGAAATCATCAATTCCAGTGCTTTGGATCAACTTATCCACACCCCCACCAGAGGCAACAATATCCTAGACCTGGTCATCACCAACATGGGTGACCGGTGTTCCACACCAGAGGTCAGCTCCTTGTTGGTCAGATCCGACCACAAGCTAATCACCCTAGACATCCACATCCCGCTCCCAGCCACCATTAGGAAAACAACCGTAAAAAATTTCTCCAAAGCCAACTTCACACTTCTTAAGACAGAAGTGGCAAACTTCATGACACTCCTGCAGATGGACAGTAGAGGTACGACTGCTGAATCCTACACAAATGCACTTTATAAGCACTTACACGAGTGCATGGATCATGCTATCCCTAACAGAACCAAGATGCTATCCTCCAAAAAAAGGAAGCCAATCTGGTGGTCTTCTGCCATAAACAAACTCTACAACAGAAGAAAGAAACGGTTGCAAAAAAAGAGTAAAATCCCACGATTGGAGGAACTCCCTGGTCAGCCTCAGTAAGAAGCTGAGATCCCTCATAAAGTCCTCCAAAGTTAGTTATGAAAACAAAATTGCCACTGATTCTAAAGACAACCACAAAGCATTCTATAGTTATGTCAAAAATCTCAATGGCAACACTCAGATCTGCTATGAGTTACAGCACAATGACACTAAATATACAGAACCAACTGATATTGCCAACATCCTGGCAGATAGGTTCAGTGCTAACTTTACCCCCCTCTCACCCCCTAAAGGGCCCATCTTTATACTGGAGGAATGCAAAGTTCCTGTAATCATGGCTGCAGAGGTAAAAACTTCACTCTCCAAAGCCAAGAACACAGCATTCATGGGACCTGACAACATCCCAGGCTGCCTTCTACATGAACTACAGAATGAACTGGCACCCCACCTAAGTACCATGTTCAATCATAGCCTCACCTCAGGCTTTGTGCCCATTGAATGGCGCACCGTGACAGTTATCCCACTCCACAAAGGAGGGGCCACAACAGACCCCGGGAACTACCGCCCCATTAGCCTGATGAGCCTCATCTGCAAGGCCATGGAACATGTCATCATGGAACTCATAAACAAAGACATTGGAGATCACCAAACCCTGGACCCCACACAGTTTGGGTTTGTAAAAGGCAGATCATGTCTCCTAAACCTGATAGACTTCTTTGAAGTAGTCACCAAAGCCATAGATGAGGGTAAGGTGGTTCACACAGCCTATCTAGATCTCGCCAAGGCATTCAACACCATCCCCCACTCTGGAATTATAGTTAAACTCACTAAACTAGGTATGAATCCCTATGTCACAAGATGGGTTGCCAACTGGCTTACTGAAAGAACTCACACTGTGAAAGTAGCAGACTCCAAATCAGACTTCAGACCAGTGACAAGTGGAGTACCACAGGGTTCAGTCCTGGGTCCTCTCCTGTTTGGTATCTACTTCTCTGAAGTACAGGCTAACACAGAAGGTCTTTGGCTAACTAAATTCACAGATGACTGCAAACTAGGAGCCATAATTGAAACTCCTAACGATGTGGACATCCTACAAAAGGGCCTCACTGAGACAGATGCCTGGTGTCAAAGACATGGTCTCAAGCTCAATGCCAAGAAGTGCATTGTTATCCCCTTTGGTAAAAATTCTGTACCCATGAACTACCACATAGGCGGTAGTCTACTTAACACTGAAAGTGTGATAAGAGACCTTGGGACACAGGTGGACAGTAGTCTCTCCTTTGATAATCACATCGCCAAAGTGGTCAGGAAATCCTTCTACGTGGCACACCTCATCACAAAAGGTTTCTCATCCAGAAAAAAGAGGTCATTGTTCCCCTCTACTCATCACTCATTAGACCCATTATAGAGTACAACGCCCCTTTTGGTATGTACCTCACAAGACATCTACAACAACTGGAAAGGCCGCAAAAATACCTCACAAAGAGGATTACTGGCCTCAAATGGATGCCTTACGCAGACTGTCTCAAAAAACTCCAGCTTTACTCCGTCGCATATCACCTACTCAGAGGTGATCTCTGCCTAACATACAAAGTTATGTCAAACCCAGAGCTGCTGGACATGCTCCACTTAAAGAAATCCCAATCCCTCCGAGCTACACACTCTAGGGACCTAAACCTTGTCACCACAATAAATAGAACATGCTGGAGGGATAGATTCCTGTCCCAGAGACTTCCCATACTCTGGAACAGACTACCTATCTATGTTAAACAGAGCTCCTCATTAGCACTCTTCAAGAAAAATCTTGATGATTGGATGGGTAATAGGAAATTCACCCCGGGGATCACTTCTGTGGTTCTGCTTGACAGGGGCACAGGAGAATAATTTTCTTGGGTGGCGAAAGCCAGGGTACATTTTTGGCTATGCTTATATAGCCCCTAGGGCTAATAGCCTAGTACCTACCTATGAACTTATACTAAGTCCAGGATAGCTATTTCTCAGAATAGTAGCTTTTCTTCAAGGAATGGTGATATTGGAGTTGGTATATATAAGTTTATGAGGTGGAGGGGGACTTGCTCTCCTGCAAAAAAAGAAGTTTAAAGGAGGAGATGCAGGAGAGCTTTTTCTTATTCTGGCTTTTTCCCGATTAGGGGTCGCCACAGCGGATCACCTGTCCGCTCATGATTGGCAGTAAAGTTTTACAATGTTGAGTTGCCAGCTCAGCACCCAACCTTCCACAGAAGGCACACACTCACACCTAGGGCCAATTTATAGTGTCCAATCCACCTACAGCATGTCTTTGGGATGTGGGAGGAAACCAGAGCACCCGGAGGAAACCCACATGACCACAGGGAGGACATGCAGACTCCACACAGAAGGCACCCCAGCTGAGGATCGCACCAGAGAACCTCTTGCTGTGAGGTGGCAACACTAACCGCAGCACCACTGCGGCCACCCATGCAGGAGAGCAATGTCTGATATTTGCTTTTCTTTTGTAGTTTCTGTATATGTTTTCAGTATTATGACACTGGTTAATGTGAATGTCAAGATTTCAATAGGAAGTCTTACTTTCTGATCTGTCCTTGGGTTTTTAGGACTGTCCTTTCCTACAATGTTTATGGCTATGCTAACTAATTAATTGTTTGACTAATTGCTCTCCTTGCTTGCAAACATGTTTAGCTTGAGGACAGGAATCCAGAAATCCATTACAGATAAAGATCTGTAAATACAACTGTGAATGATAAATGTAGCTAGATGCTTTCTGTGAGCATGAGTTGAGTAAGCAAAGCATAGCAGCAGAATTTAATTGTTTCTTGTGGATTTAGTGCTCCTTAATGTAGTATTCAGCCTGTACCAGTTACAGGGGTGTGCTGTTGTTTAGGTTTCGGGTTAATGGGGGGTCAAGGACAATCAGTGATGTACCCAACCATGAAGCAGCAGGCACAGACTATTAGACTGTAC
The DNA here is from genome assembly GCF_019279795.1 of Protopterus annectens. Classification (NCBI taxonomy): domain Eukaryota; kingdom Metazoa; phylum Chordata; order Ceratodontiformes; family Protopteridae; genus Protopterus; species Protopterus annectens. Next base: position 744,369,830 of record NC_056729.1, read on the forward strand.
TTATCAACTCCCTAAGCAGGGTTTTCACACCAGTAATACATCCCCATTCTTTCACAATCTCATCATGTTTTCATACCAGTAACTCATGTACCATTATTTGACAGTCTCAGTACAATGTCCATATAATTATCTGACAGAGATTAAAAAAACTCCCAGGTTTGTCTTCAGCCTTCAGGGCCATTAATTATGATCCAGGGCCCTGCTTACTATCCTACATGATGTTAAATGGACTTCTGTCATAGAACAAGCTGCACATAATCACATATATAGCCCTAGAAAGTTTGTTAAATATTCTTGTACAATTGTAGAACAGTGCTTTCTACCATGCAGTACACGTATTAAACCACACACCTCCTGGCTTAACTCTGGAGCAAAAAGAGACAGTTCAGGATAAAAAGCAGCATGGAAGTCCTTCAATATACTCTCACTTCAGATAGATTCCATTTTATAATATTGGAAACCATTTTTAAAAATAATTTGTCAAGGCAAATTCGCTTACCCTAAAACATGTCAGGCAAGTCTCGCAAGTAGCCCTAAAGGATTCTAGGAGGACGTTAATTTACTAAGAAGCTAAAGCCAATTTAAAATTAAAAACAGAACACAGCGATTTGATTGTTTCTGATCTGTCTACCATTTCTGAGCTATTTCTTTTTATTTTAAATTGCTTGCCTTGTCCTTGGCCTCTGTCTTTATCAGAGTATTCCCACAGTTAAAGCAAATGATTTTACCTCTCTCTTTTTGTTTTTTAAAGTATCTACTCCAGGAAGTGAAGACATTTTTTCAGAAGCTCCCCCATTATGGAGTAAGTTGTCACAGATGGTCTCACTCCAGAAGTTCTTAAAATTTGTGACACCATTATTGCTATGCACTTTCAACATTTCATTACCTTATCACTTTCTTGTGGCACATTTCCTGAAGCATGGAAGGCACAGTACAGTTGTGTACACTTACAATAAATGTAGATGTTCGAGTGTATTCACTGTTGCTGTCATCACACTTGAGGTTATCTGCCTGCAGGTAGCCCTCAGTCGGCCCAAATACCAGAGTCTTGGGATTTCTGTGTCGGATGCTGTCGCCTCTTCCATGACGTCAGGTCGTCAGGGGTATAAAACATGCAGCCGATGCCATTACATCAGTTTTTCTTGCCCGAAATGTCAGGAGCACCCAAAATAGGAAGCTATTACATGGTGTGGAACACATCCAGTAAAAGTAAATACCCCTGCCATACAATATGGCCAAAAAACATATAGGTAGAAAGTATAGAAAGGACCAGGGGGCTGGTGGGAAGGAAACCGGGACTGTAACAGTGAATACACTTGAACATCTACATTTACGGTAAGTGTACACAACTGTACTATGTTCTTCATGTTTCACTGTTGCAGTCATCACACTTGGGTTGAGGAAGGGTGGAGGCAGTCAAGAAGTGTTAGGGCTGGCTAGTAGGCCTTGTAAGACTGTTGCTGCAAATCCAGCTCTGGATTTAGAAAAGATAGGTAAGTGGTAGGGCTTGGTGAAGGTGTGCCAGAACTTCAGGTTGCAGCTTCCAAGATGTCTCTGGTAGGGACTCTCCTGAGAAATGCTGTAGAGGTTGAGGTAGCCCTAGTGGAATGAGTTCTGATCCCCTGTGGGGTAGGTTTTCCATGGTGTTTTTAGCAGAAATAGATGCAGTGTGCTATCCATTTGGAAATGGGTTTGCTTTGAAATGGCCTTGCCCTCTGCCCCTGTAGCAAAGCTGACTAGCAGCTGGTCAGATTTTTGGAATGGTTTTGTCCTGTCAAGGTAGAACCTAAGCTGTCTGTGCACATCCAAGGAGTGCAGGATCCTTTCCCTTTTATTCTGAGGATTAGGAAAAAAAGGTTGGCAAATGAATGGATTGGTTTAAAGCCACACTGGATACCACCTTTGGCATAAATGATGGATTAGTCCTGAGGGAAACCTGTCAGCGTGGAAGATAATGAAGGGTTCCACAGCCATTAGTGCCTGTAACTCAAACACACTTCTTGCTGAAGTGATGGCTAGAAGTAAGGCTGTTTTTCAAGAGAGGAATTTTAACTCTGCTGAAGCAGCAGGTTCAAAAGGGGGAAGCGTGAGCTTCTCCAGTACAAAGTTAAGGTCCCAGGCTGGGGTGGGAGCTCTCCTAGGGGGCCCTAAATTGTTGGCTCCTCTCAGGAACTGTTTGATGAGGGAGTGAGAAAAGAGAAGATGCTCAGTATTATAATGATTTGAGATGGCAGAGGCATGAATCTTAATGGATGAGAAGGATAGGCCTCTGTGGAGCAGCTCTGCTAGGTAATCCAGGATTTGAGGTAAGGTGGGCACGGCTGTGTCGTTTCAAAACTGACACCGGGAACAATATCTTTTCCACTTTTCAGAATAGGATTTCCTAGTACTAGGCCTTCTGGCTTCAAGGATGATGTCCAACACCTGTTTGCTAAGGGTTGCAAGTGATGTATTCAGGGGATAAGCCAGGCTGCAAGGTTTAGGATTGCAGCTGTGGATGCACAATCTGTCCCACCTGCTGGGACAGCAGGGAGGGGGTCATATGTAGGTGCCAGGGTGGTACTGCCATCAGACTGCGGAGGAGTGGGTACCAGTGCTGATGTGGCCAGTCTGGGGAAATAAGGATTGTCCTTGGCCTGTCCTGTTTGATCTTGAGTAGTACTTTTGAGAGGAGGGGCAGAGGAGGAAAGGCATAAATTGAGAGGCTTTTCCATGAAAAAGATAGGACATCCACCTTCCACGCTCTGCTGTGAAGATTTCTGGTGCAAAATTCGCTCAATTGATGGTTTTGGGGGGAGGCAAAGAAGTCCACCTCTGGTGTCCCCCACCTCTGGGTTAGAAATTTGAAGGAGTTGGTTTCCAGTTTCCACTCGTGTGGGTCCAATAGATTTCTGCTTAAGTCATCTGCCAGTGAATTGTGTTTGCCTGGCAGGAATTGAGCTTGCAGGTGCACTTGGTTGCTCAAGGCTGTTCCACAGGGTCATGGCTAACCTGCAGAGATGGTAGGAATGAGTTCCCCCCTGCTTGTTTATGTACCACATGACTGTGGTGTTGTCTGTCTTTATCAGGAGCTGTCCTGGAAGGGTGAGGTACTTGAAAGCTGTCAGAGCATTCTGTACAGCTAGCATCTTTTTTGACTGATATGCAGGGGGATTTGTCTTGGGCTCCATTTTCCTTGAATACATTTGCCTGCCATGTGAGCCCCCCATGCGTAGTCTGATGCGTCTGTTGTCATGGTTTGGGAGGCGGGGGGTTGAGTGAAAATAAGTCCCTTGTTGTGGTTGCATGCATCTGCCCACCACAAGAACTCTGCCCTTAGACAAGGTATGATAGGAATCACTGTTTCCAGGTCCTGAGAATGTTGGCACCAGAGACTTTTTAAATACCATTGAAGTTTCCTCATATGCAGTCTTGCATATCGAATTAACAGAATGCATGAGGCCATGAACCCTAGGGCTTACAGTATTTTCCTTGCAGATAGCTGGGTTTTGGTGGCCATTAATTTGAAGTAGTTTGTCAGATAGACCTGTTTTTCAGAGTGAGGAATGCCATCTGGGAAGTTGTGTTCAAGCTTGCTCCCAGGAATACAATCCTTTGGCTGGGTACCAGTTGTGATTGCTTTTCGTTGATGGTATACCCCAGATAAGTTAGGAGTCTCTTTACAAATGCCAGGTGCTGAAGCAGCAATTCCTGACTGTCTGCCTGAATCAGGCAATCGTCCAAATATAGGTAGATATGAATACTTCTCTGCCTGCAGAATGCAATGGCTGGGGCCAGGCACTTTGTGAATACTCTGGGCGCAGTAGATAAGCCAAAGGGAAGTGCAGAGAACTGATAGTGCATAGAGCCTGCCTTGAAACGTAGATATTTCCTGCAAGACTGCAAGGACAATGAAGTTATCTCCCCAGGTTATAATATCAGAAGATTAGACTGTATAACTAAAAAGGGTGGAGGGGTAGCAATACTGTATAAATCTGAACTAAACTTGTCTGTAGTAGACCTACAAATACCCTTAGACAGTAATGCAGAACTCCTTTGCACTAAACTTCAGGTTAATATCACCAAATCTATTTGCATAATCTGTTCTTACCTACCCCAGGCAATAACATCAACTCCCTTGAAAATATTCTCTGCTGGCTCTCTTTTTCCCTCCCTCAAGAAACCATAGTACTTGGTGACTTCAATATATATGGAATTGCTGTACCTCTAACAAACCATCAGCCCATATAAACCTGTATGGTTTTTCTCAAATTAACACCACCCCTACCAGAATCCATAAACCCAGTGGGAAAGAGAATACCTTAGACTGGATCCTAGTGAAAAACCATTCCCTCACTTATATAGCAGACATCCTTCCAGACGATATTAGCAACCACTTCCTAACCTATACAATTAGACAAAAAACTTGCATCCCTAACCAAACAACCTTTAAAACTACACAAAACAAAAAACACTAATTCTGAAAGTTTCCAAGCTGAGCTACGAGCCTGTGACTGGTCTCCCTTAAAGCAACTCCTCCTTGAGGAAGCCGTATCCTATTTTAATTCCAAATTCTTACAAATACTAGAATACCATGCCCCTAGTCAGTCCATTAGGACCAGAAGTAAAGCTGCTCCATGGCTAACTAAAGAGACAAGACACAGAATCCTATTAAGAAATAAGATCTGGTTTAAATGGAGAAACACTAAAAACCCAACTGATCACCAGAACTACAAACAGTGTAGAAATGCCACAAAAAAATTAATTCTCCTTGATAAAAAAAACTACTTCCTTAAACTCCAAGACAAACATCAACAAACCCCACAAACCTTCTGGTCCGCTATTAATGGACTTTTACACACAGGCCACTCCAAGACACCAACCCCCTCAGGCCTCTCCTTAACTAATCCTAAGGAGATTGCTGACACCTTCAACACCTTCTTTACTGAAACTGTACAATCTCTTTCTAGTTCTTTACCCCCTGTCAGCTCTACCTTCACTTTCTCCATGACTAGCAAACCCCCCACCTTTCAACTAAATCCAGTGCTTACATCTCTCATCTTTACCCTACTGACTAAACTTTAAACCATGTACCCCATCAGCAGATCACCTACCACCTGAATATCTGCAAATCGCATCTAAAGTACTCACCAATCCTGTTTCTATACTAATCAACAGATCCATTACTGAAGGTTCTATTCCATCTCTCTGGAACTTAATTCAACCTATATACCTCAGTCAAATTGTTTCCACATTTAGTGTATTGCCACAATCTGCAAACATATCTTTCGGATGCTACATTCTATTTCATTGCCTGTATCCACCTGTATGCTCAAGTCCACACAAGTATGGGCATGTAAATATGTGTGAGTTGTGCGTTCATGTATTATGTGTGTGTAGGTGTGTAAGCCTACAGCAATATTTTATTCAGTCATTTTTTAGCTTGATGTGCATAGACTGCTTTTTCATGTTAATTCCTAATATGTTAGCCTAATGCATTATTGTACTACTGATATTAACATGTGCTATTTTATGTTTTACAATTACTTTTTTTAATGTATACTAGTTTAATCTTGGAACCTTTCTCCCCGGCCTCTACTGAAAATGTACATGTATCCAGTTAGACTAGCCCGTCAACAAATGTAAAATAAATAACTAAATAAATAAAAAGACTCCCTTATGGGGATGTGCATATACGTTTCTTTTAAGTCTAGGGTGACTCACCAGGCATCCTTGGCTAACCTAGGAAGGAGCTGTTGCAATGTAAGCATTTTGAATTTTGGGACCACCAGAAAGGTGTTGAGAATAGAAAGATCCAGGATAGGGCACAAAGAGTCCTCTTTTCTGGGCACCAGGAACAGTCTGGAGTAAAAGCCCTGTCCCCTTTGTTCTACTGGAACAGGTTGAATAGCTCTGATATTGAGAAGGGAAAGTACTTGTTTTTGAGCCTCTGCCCACTGGTTTGGACGAAGGTCTGGCAGCCCGCTTGGGGTTGGCAGAGTGTGGAAGTAGAATCTGTATCCCTGGGATACAATGTTTAGAACCCATTGGTCCTAAGTAATGGACATCCAGTTTTTTTGCATGAAGGGCGAGTTTTCCTCCTAGGGGTACAAGTACTTGGGCATGGCTGGGAAGGATGATTGAAAAGTCATTGTGAACTTTTTCCATAGGGGGTGGCTTACCACTTCCTGTTTTTGAGGTGGGAGCACTCCATTGTTTAGATCTCTGCATACCCTGAGAATGTAGTCTTGGTGGTCTGCTTCCCCTGGGTTTGGACTGAGAAGGCCTGGGAGGGGCTGGGAAGGACCAGTTTTTAGAAGGCCAATGCCTACTGAATCTAGGTGGCTGCACCTGTAAGAAATCTTTATCAGTTTGCATAGATTTAGCTTTTTCCTCTATCTTTTTAAGAACAATTTCTGCTTTTGTGCCAAACAAACAATCTTGATTTAATGGAGCATCTAGTAATTTTGCTTTGACATGGTCTGGCAAGATTTGTTCCTTCTGCCAAGCATGCCTTCTCAGTACAGACCCAGTGACAGTAGCCGTGCAAGCTGCTTCTAAGGCATCAAACCCACACTGCAAAGTATGTTTACTAATTTGGTTTGCAGAATGCATTAACTCTTGTAAATCTTTATTTTCTGCACAATCTGGAAGCAACAGCATTTTTTTGTTTAGTTCCATAATATGTTGCTGGTACTTCAACATGTGAAACTGGCAATTCAAAGCCCTGATGGCAAGAATTGCAGAGGTATATACCTTGTTACCCCATCTGTCTAAAGCTCTAGAATCTCTGTTCGAAGGGGTAGGGTTTTTGGCTGTAGTAGTCTTAATGCCTTTAGGTCCCTGGGAAATGGTCTCTGGATCTGCACTAGGATTCTTAAAGAGAAATTTGTGAGTCAGGTACTCTGTAGTACCTGTCAGGGTTTCTATGAGCTGGTGGTAAGGTGTCAGGAGTAAGACTAGATTTCATGAAGACATCATCCAAAATATCCAGAACGGGGTATAGGTAGAGGCCTGTGTTGGGGCAATTCTCTTTTTGGACTGAGGATAGTCTTGGCATTCCCAATGGAAATGCTCTCTTAAGGTATGCAAGAATTCACCAAAAGAAAAATCTTCTGGAGGGGAGGCAGAGGGAATGGAATCCTCTGCATCAGAATCCTCATAGGTAGATAAGGGTATGTCCTGGTAATCGGAGGGATCTGAGTCATTGGACTCAGGGTCTGTAGAATCCGAAGAAAATTCCATTCTTTGTCTTTTAGTGGGGGAAGGCTGGCTTCCCTTAATTAGAGTAATAAGGTCTTCAGCCATTTTAAGCATTTGTTTCTGTGGCATGGGAGCTTAAGCATGTGCTTAGGCTGTTAAGTTTTCTAGGCACAGTGTGAACTCTGGGCCCGAGAAACTCGGTAGTTTTAGTCAAAAACAAAGTTGTTGGTTTAATATGAACATTGGAAGGTCGGAATACACCCTCAGAAGCCTGTGCCTGCACAGCGGCTCTGGACCCACCCAAGGTAGAGACATCCGCAGGTTCCAAAGTCAAAGAAACATCTTGCAGCATACTGGACTCTGAATAGGTCTCAGCAGAGGCCTGCGAATCTGTAGAAGCGGGTATCAGGGGCTGCAAAGGCACCTCATTGAGTACCGGCAGACTGGCAACTAGCTTAATGGAAGCGTCATTGGCATTTTTGGACCTATGCGGTCTGTCTCTGTCTTTATCCTTACTTTTTTCGGGAGATCGGTAGTCGGATGGCTTATCGAAGCCATTTTGGAATATAGAAAATGAGAGCGAAAGAATTTAGCGACAAAGATAGCCCGACGACGAATAGTTTAGGCGTTAAACAAGGCACAAAATCGGCAGCGAGGGACATTGTGGTCTGGGCCTAAACAGGTGACATAGTAAGAATGAAAATCTCTGTGAGGTATTTGCTTTCCACAGGTAAGACAACTGTTAACTTTTTCTGACATCGGTGAGAGCAAGAAAAAAGGATCCCCGATGGGGTAATTAGGTTTAGAAGACTTCAGGCTTGAAACTCGAAAAAACAAAATTTTCAGGTTGCGGCCGACCGGCACTTGCAAACTGCTTCTGCTTCAGGCTTCTACGTGGCAAGAAAAGCTGATGTAATTGCTTCGGCTGCATGTTTTACTCCCCTGACAACCTGACGTAATGGAAGAGGCGGCAGCATCCAATGCAGAAATCCCAAGATTCTGGTATTTGGGCCGACTGAGGGCTACCTGCAGGCAGATCACCCCAAGTGTGATGACTGCAACAGTGAAACATGAAGAACATCTACAGTTATACTACTCCAAAACAAGGGAATCCTGTACTACAGTCTTTTTGTCATACTTTTCCTCTTTTGTCTCCATTTTCAAAAGGTCTTGAAAAAGCAATTCATCTCAGATCACCTCACAGCTCAATTCATTTGGCCTCTTCCATTCATAGAAAACATGGTTTTAGAAAGAGCCATAGTAATGTGACTGTCAGCATCTGCCTTACAAACCAGATGTTCACTAACTGGATCCAGGGAAAACTTACAGGTACACTCTTTTTTGACTTTACTAAGGCTTTTGCTTCAGTGCAGTACCCCATTCACAGGCACTAAAAAGATGCAGACTCTCACCCATACTCTTAAATGACTGCACAGTTACCTCAGCCAATGTTACTTCCAAGGTCACAGTGGTAATGCTCTTCCCTGCTCAGAACAGATCAGACTAAGTGTTCCACAGAGCTCTGTCCTTAGCCCTCTCCTTTTTACTTTTTCATTAATTGTTAATTTAAGACCTCAGTCAGTGACATACTTGTCTTGTTTCATGCCATTTATGTATAGTTAATTTCTTTTGTGCATAAGCTCCACATTAGAAACGTACCTCGAGATAGTTCCTTCTTAGTGTAATTATTGAGAAATGACATTAAACATCACAAATGCTGAAGCTGTCAGCTTAGCTTAGTTTACAGTCTTGAAAATGTGTCTAGCAAACTTGGATAGCTTTGTTAACTGCCATAAACGTTCACACTTGTTACTATGTCAGGCAAAGTCACCAATGCAAAAGGTGTGCTTATAACCTGCTCTTAGTTGTTGGATGATGCATCAAATGCAGCAGACTTCAGGCTTTAAACAAGATGTGTAGACTTGTATTTGATTCACCTCACTTTAAACATCACTGCACCCCACTTTCAAAAGCAAATACTTTACAGTCACAGAAACAGTCAGTGTATCTTCTTCCTCAGTCAGGTATGCACTTCTTTATGTTACTTATTGTTCCTCTGTGGTCCCTGCTCCAAAACACACGATTCAGTTACTGACCGCAGTACTCTGGCACCAATCCTTTTACCCTTCCTCTCTAATTACTCTTCAGAATACATTACCACAGCTTTCTCTTTCTAAGAACGAAAAGAATGGAGCTCATTTCCACTTGCCGTCAGGTCCTTGTCATCATATTACCAGTTCAAGTCCAACTTTACATGTGAGTATATGAATTCCGTTCACCTTCTCACAGAGTTTGTACACAGTTGTATGAATAAATAACCCACATCACAACTTAAGTGAAATGCAGCTATCCGATTGATGCCCGCTCATGTTTTTATTCCTTTTTAGTCAGTTTCTACTGTTCACAGTGCATCTGGCTGTGCATGATTTAATGCTGTCTGCTCCTGCAGAACTGTACACCATTCTTGCACTATAAGTCCGGTTACTTTTAGTATTTTAAAGTAATGACGCTGTAGCTAAAAACAGGCACACAGATTGTCTACCTATCTTAAACAAGTAGAACTTGTAAAATAAAAATAAGTTAATGAATTACAATTCTAATCCAGCATGTCCCTTCAACCAAGATACAGCCACAGACAGAGAAATGTATTTTCATTAACACCCACACCTAACATAAAAGAAAAAAAACACAGTTATGTTTTATTATTAACCAAGTGCTTACGACATAACAAATGCCACCAACTGTTTTATTCAAAAAAACATTTTTTTACTTCTTTTCCAAACATTCATTACATTCCTCTCCTTGAATAGAATTCATATACTCACATGTAAAGGAAGCCAGTTATAAAGCAGTTTGACAGACTGTCAATTTGAATGCTTGTAAAAGCCAATAACTCAGCATGTAAATGTTAGAGGTCATATATGTGGAAGCTTCCTGTGACATTTGACTCATGGAATTAATCTTAAAACTTCGGATACATATCGCCAGCCACTAGGACTGCCATACTTTCCTTACAAATTTATACAAAGCTTAACATTGAATTTAGCTGGGTTGTAATGCTATGGTAGTCAGTGAAAGGCTTTTTTGTGGTGGTGTCTTTCCGGTGTTTGGTTATATGTTGGTGTAGCGGTTAGGGTTGATGCCTCACAGCAAGAGGTTTGTCAGTTCAATTCTAAGCTGGGGTGCCTTCTGTGCGGAGTCTGCATGTCCATCCTGTGTACTCATGGGTTTCCTCATGGTGGTATTCCAGTTTCCTCCCACACTCCAAAGACATGCAGTAGATGGACTGGTTACTGTAAATTGGCCATAGATATATGTGTGTGTGTGTGTGTGTGTGTGTGTGTGTGTGTGTGTGTGTGTGTGTGTGTGTGTGTGTGTTATTGAAGAACAAGTGATGCAAGGCTATCCACCCAACTGTGTGAACTCCAGTTCTTGATGATTGTAACTGTTGAAGTGACGCCCCAACTCAATCTGCAAAAATGGGAAAAATGGATTATGGATGGATAGATGGAATGTCCAGTGTTACTAAATTCTAATTCTATATCTACCTATATATGCATATGTATGCATATATTCTATGTGTATGTGTGTGTAAAAAAATATATTTGCGTGTGTGTCTCTGTACATATGTGTGTGTATATATATATATATATATATATATATATATATATATATATATATATATAAAAGAGAGTGTGTTGAGCAGATGGAAACAGTACTTTGAGGGGTTGATGAATGAAGAGAATGAGAGGGAGAGAAGGCTGGATGATGTGGGGATAGTGAATCATGAAGTACAATGGATTAGCAAGGAGGAAGTAAGGATAGCTATGAAGAGGATGAAGAACGGAAAGGCTGTTGGTCCAGATGACATACCTCTGGAAGCATGGAGGTGTTTAGGTGAAATGGCAGTGGAGTTTTTAACTAGATTGTTTAATGAAATCTTGGAAAGTGAGTGGATGCCTGAGGAATGGAGAAAAAGTGTTTTGCTACCGATTTTTAAGAATAAAGGTGATGTGCAGAGCTGTAGTAACTACAGAGGGACTAAACCGATCAGTCACAGCATGAAGTTATGGGAAAGAGTAGTGGAAGCTAGGTTAAGAAAGGAGGCAATGATTAGTGATCAGCAGTATGGTTTCATGCCAGGAAAGAGCACTACAGATGCGATGTTTGCTCTGAGACTGTTGATGGAGAAGTACAGAGAATGTCGGAAGGAGTTGCATTGTGTTTTTGTAGATTTAGAGAAAGCATATGATAGGGTGCATAGAGAGGAGTTGTGGTATTGTATGAGGAATTCGGGAGTGTCAGAGAAGTATGTAAGAGTGGTACAGGATATGTACGAGGGTAGTGTGACAGCAGTGAGGTCTGCGGTGGGAGTGACAGATGCATTTAAGGTGGAGGTGGGATTACATCAAGGATCAGCTCTGAGCCCTTTCTTATTTGCAATGGTGATGGACAGGTTGCAATGTTTAAAAGTCCCTGTGGACTATGATGTTTGCAGATTACATTGTGATCTGTAGTGAGAGTAGGGAACAGGTGGAGAAGATCCTGGAGAGGTGGAGATAGAGAGAAGAGGAATGAAGGTCAGCAGGACTAAGACAGAATATATGTGTGTGAATGAGAGGGAGGCTAGAGGAATGGTGAGGATGCAGGGAGTAGAGGTGGTGAAGGTGGATGAGGTTAAATACTTAGGATCAACAGTTCAGAGTAATGGTGAGTGTGGAAGAGAGGTGAAGAAGAGAGTACATGCAGGATGGAGTGGGTGGAGAAGAGTGTCAGGAGTGATTTGTGACAGACGAATACCAGTAAGAGTGAAAGGGAAGGTTTACAAGAGGGTAGTGAGACCAGCTATGTTATATGGGTTGGAGACAGTGGCATTGACAAAAAGGCAGGAGTCAGAGCTTGACGTGGCAAAGTTGAAGATGTTAAGATTTGCACTGGGTGTGATGAGGATGGACAGGATTAGGAATAAGTATATTAAAGGGCCAGCTCAGGTTGGAAGGTTTGGAGACAAAGCCAGAGAGACAAGATTACGTTGGTTTGGACATGTGCTGAGGAGGGATGCAGAGTATATTGGGAAAAAGATGCTAAGGATGAAGCTGCCAGGTAACAGGAAAAGAGGAAAGCCTAAGATAAGGTTTATGGATGTGGTGAGAGAGGACATGCAGGTGGTTGGTGTGACAGAGCAAGATGCAGAGGACAGGAAGAAATGGAAACAGTTGATCTGCTGTGGCAACCCCTAACGGGTGCAGTTGAAAGAAGAAGAAGAAGATATATATATATATATATATATATATATATATATATATATATATATATATATATATAGGTGGTGCTGCTGTAGCGTTGTCACCTCACAGTAAGACGTTGTCCTGTTCGATTCTCAGCTAGAGCATCTTCTGTGTGGAGACATGCGTGAATGGGCGTACCTTCGTTGAAGGTTGTGCGTCAGGGCCGACAACTCGGCACGTACAAATCTACTGCCAATCATTAGCGGACCGGAGCTCCGCTGTGGCGACCCCTAACCGGGAAAAGCCAAATGACACAACAACAACAATATACATACATACATACATACATACACAATTATATATTATTTGCAAAAGAGCATTAAGAACTGCAGAAGCAGAAATCTAATTGTATCGCATAGAAATACACGCTGAACCAATGTAGTTTTTAGTGTTTTCGTTCTTTTATTAGTTAGAACTTTATCAGACAATATATATATTATGTTTGTGTAGATACATCTCATCAAAGTCTGTGTTTTAAATCAGCACTGCTACCGCACATGGATATGTTAGGAGTAGCCCTAGAAACAGTATTGTTTGCATACAGCGTATATGATGTGCTTTATCCTATGGCAAATGAAAAAAAATTGTTACCTTGGGTATGACCAGCACCAGCTGCACCCAAATAAGCTTTGCAGCAAATAGATGGAGAGCAGCAGTACGATAGCTGGCTTTTTAAGGTATTTATCCACTTCACTCTTAGCTCAGAGCTGTCCCATCAACAATAACTGTAGCTTGGCTAAAACTACTTTGCATTCTTATAACAGCATTTCCTAGAATGGAAAAATTCTACTCCCATTCCCTCTTTTATAGTAACTCCTTACCACCACATAGACCAGTCTTGCACACCGATGTTGCAATTACTGTCCACTCTTAAAATGAAAAAAACCTACGGTAGCCATAGCTTAGCAGCCTCTTTCTGCAAAGTACAGGTGCCAATAGTTACAATTCACCAATTTGGTGAAGCAACCTTATATAAATGAAAAAGTAGTTAGAGACAGGCTTTTGAGATAGAATAGTGAAATTCATACTTAAATAAACTAAGCAATACACCTAAAAATAAAATATGTAAATACGTACTTTTACAGAAAAATGAAAAATATTTGTAAGATGGATGGTTACTGCTGACTATAGATAACTGTAATCTAGTTCTATGTGACTTTTAAACATTGCAACAGTTACAGAAAAGTGACTGGCTGAGTGAAGTACTGGGCTTCAAAATAAAGAATCTATTTGTCTATGTATTTATTCGTTGTTGACCAGCCTAGTCCCACTACACTAGCAGCCTGTTTGCAGGGTTAACCCGTGGTGGTATTTATACTACTTGGGGAAATTTGGACAGGGCATTGGGAAACTTTTCCTACTCATTTGTACGGGGAAGCAACTCTGTGTGGCACATTCAACTTCCTGTTTCTGGTCTGGGCACGAAGACAGCTTGGAGAAGCAGGGATCAGTATGGAAAGTAATAGAGAGGTAGAGAAGTCAGTCAAGATTATGGAAAGGAGTGAGGAAACAGGGCAGAAAACAGCTGAGCCTTTGCAAAAGAGTTGGTGATCAGAGAAGATAATAAAGGAGGAAAGAAAAAGGAAAGATGACAAGAAGGTCAACAAGCATAAGGAACTGTTGGTGAAGTAGGTTAGTCCTCCACAGCACAGTGACAGGTTATTTCAGCTTATTTGAAGGAGAGGTGGAATTGCAAATGAAATGTATTGTTACAACCCTCCAGTCGGTAGGATTGCGGGATGCCTACTTAAAAGACTTAACAGAGCAAAGTGATCCAGAGCATGCGAAAGCTGTCTCATGAGATCAGGTAATGGATAGGATACCAGACTAAGAAGTGGAAGGCATAAGGAAAGAAAAGGAGTCACATACCCAAACCATTAAAGAAGGTGAAAAAATAAAGAAAAGAAAATGGAGATGAAAGGGAAGCATCGTATTAGAATAAGCGATAAGAAGGAAAGGAAACTGCAGCGGTCTGAATTATGGGGCAGTGTTATTACACCACTCAGTATTTTGCTCAGAGAGTTAAGAGCAATTATTCTTATTAATAGACTCTTTTTGTGACATTTTCTTTGAAACTGGACAGTGTTTGGAAAACAAATTAGAATATGAAAAGAAAAAAGATGATAATCCCTGGAATGTGTATGTTGTACAAACATTTAGTAGAAAGGTGAAACAGAAAATGTTTGTGCAGTTTCGGACTGAAGTAGCAAAAGAGACTGAGAAACTAAAAACTGTGCAAAGATGTTGCACACATTAAAAAAATCTATGACAATAGAGGTTTATGGATGGGGGGGGTGGGGGTTGGGAATGCTTTGTTTTCCAAATGAAAAATTGAAACTTTAATACATGTACCAACTATAATTCATGTAGATGGAAACAGGGGGTTTGTGAAATACTGGGGACAACCAAAGAGTCATTTTTGTGATAAGAAGGATCACTTAATAATTGTGACAAAAGTAAATGTGAAGTTTTAATGCTATGTCTGTTTTGATTGTGAGACTTTATTGCTCTGTTTAGCAAATGTCTGTCGGTGTTTGTGCTATAAAATTTGAAATAAAAGTTTTAAATTAAATCCAAATAATCATTGTAAAAGTAAATCAGAAAACAGTATGCACATTCAAAGATGGCTGCCGTTCTGTGAACACTGCTGAACTGCAGCTCTCCATTTAACCTGAGAAATTCAAAACCCTGAGTTGATACCACGAGGTTTGTAACGTCAAATCTTCGAGAAATAATTTTATCTACACTTAATTATCGTATATTAAGGAGAAAAAACAGGGAAAAAAGGAATATTTTTCACTGGATTGCAATAGATTAGCTGGCTCTGCAGAGAGAAGTAAAAGGGACCATGTGCTTTCTATACTGTAAGGATTTGTGTACTAACAGGATGTCTAAAGAAGTAAAAAGTATGGAAACAATTACAACTAAAACCAAACTTTCGGAATTACAATCACCTGAAAAAGATGGGATTTCCAAAAGACAAAAAATTACCAAAATGCAGGAACAACAAAAAACAGGGATTAAAGCTAAACCTGATCAGCCCTTGAATATGGAAGACATCAAAAGTGCTCTGCTGCCTATTCAAGAAGCACTGAAAGAACTGACTTCTCAAATACAGTCATTTGGAAATACATGTACTCAGTTGCTGGAAAGAATGGATAAGACGGAAGCTAGAATTTCGGAAAATGAGGACAAAATAACTTTACTGGAAAAAAAAAACAAATCTACATGATCTGGAAATACAAGCTATGCAAAACAAGCTTACAGACTTGGAAGCAAGATCCAGAAGAAACAATGATGTTATGTGATCCTATCTCGCCTACATTCTGACTGATGGGTTCGGAGCCGATCCCTCGGCACGCTTATGCCAAAGAGCGAAGTCTCTTATTGGCTGAGCTTACTATATCCCAGGATGCACCACTACCAGTCCCCCAGATCTCGTTTGCCGCTAACCTGCGAAGACGTGGTCTCGAGCTGGCTGAGCTGAGTGGTTATTTTTAACTAACTTTCTGTCAGTTTTTGCTGTTTTTCTCTCAAATTTTTTTTTAACAGCTATTTCTTCATTTTGTGTGTTTGTTGGTTTTTTGTTGTAATTTTTGTGTTGTGATTGGGTTTGAGTTTGACAGGCCCCTTCATCTAGGGCCTTCTTAATCAACCCTTCTATATCTACATATAGTAAAAGGCTTTAAATTCTTTGTAGCTATTTGTTCTTACAGGGTTTTCAAAGTCCCCTGTCATTGGCGAGTGATAACTGTAAGCCTATACTTAGGGGTGTCTCCAGTAATTGTTTTTTTTCCAGTCAGATTACTGAAATTCTCCCCATAATGTCTCAGAATCCTAGGCCTTCGGGCTTTAAAAAATGTGTAAAATGTAGTTTCAAAATGTCCATCACGGACGATCACTTGCTCTGTGTGTATTGCTTAGGGGCAAAACATTTACAGGAATCATGTAGCGTATGTCACGCTTTTTCCTCAAGGGTCCTCCAGGAGAGGAAAAATAAATTAATTCTTAAGGGATTAATTAAACCTTCTTTTGAAGAAGCCTTGGCTTCCTCTCCTTCTCCGGCCAAAAAGAAAAGGGCGTTGGTTCCGACCAGTCCGTCGGATCCGACCGCTAAGAAACATAGGCAGGCCTCTCCTTCGGCTCCAAGGACTTGAGCCGAGGTCGAACAGTCTGCCTCGATGCCACCAGTATCGACTCCTCTGGCTTCGGAGCCGATGGCTGGGGCATCGAGAGGCGGGTCACCTTCGTCGGCTCCACTGCTCTCGGAGCCGACAAGGGTCGCCGCTCAGACACTTCCTCCTCGGCGAAGTCCACCTCGGCACCGATGGAATCTGGTGTGTGCATTCCCTCGGCGCCGATACTCATCGAGTCGCCGAGCCGGTCCCCTAGCCCTTTGGGGCCGTTGGAGAGGCCGTCTCGAACCCGTTCTGTTTCCTCTCGGTCTTCGAGGATGTCAGATTCTGATATAGACAGGGTGCTCCAAAGACTGCTCCAGTCCCCAGTCTTCCAAAAATTTGTTTCGGTTCCGACCCAGTTGGCTTGAGCCGATGACCTTGGCCCACCCCATTGCCATTCCTCCTCCGACTGCTTCGGCTCCGTCGGAGCAGGTGCTGTTGGAGCCGATGGAGATCTCAGGGTCGGCTCCGACCCTTACTCCAACCCGGGCCTTCGGGTCTGAGTTTGGTACGCGGACTTCTTCGGCTGGACCGGGGTGATGTTTGGGACCTATGCTTTCGGTTCCGAGCCTCCCCTCGGTGCCGCTGCGGGACTTCCGTCGACTATCACGGCTCGGGACCGGACACTCCCAGGATTCTGGGGTCCGGCTTTCAGAGCCATGAGGAGTGCCTTGGCCAAGTCCTCTTCGGCCATCTCCCGGCTTTACCGGCACCTTCCCTAGGCGTGGAGACTGGGTCTTTGGCAGTTCCCCTGTCCGTAGTCAGCGGAGCCCGGGCCTGAGGTTACCCCAGTGGGGTTCCCCTCCTCCTGAGGGTTCTTCGGAGTTGTCTTGGAGGAACCCCAAGGAAGAGATCGTGCAAGAGGAAGCACGTGGACTCCCCGAGTCTATTACATCAGACACTGATCTGGATGATGCAGAGGGTCCCAAGTCGTCCTCGGATGATGTCTCATTTGCAGACATCTTAGAGATCCTGAAACAACGAGGCGGCTGGATATCCAAACCCGCCTCTGCTGACGACCGCGTGCTCCTCAAGGCCTTTGGGGCTCAGCCCTCCGCCTCCTGGGTGTCTCCGCCCTTGACGAGCTTCTGGATTTAGTTTGTCAAGGCGTGGGAACATCCAGATACCGTGGAACCAGTCCCTTCTCGTCCAAATAAATTTTTGTCTGCTCCCCCCGAGAAGGAGTTCCTCACCAAAGGCGTGGCTGTAGATGCCATGGTGGTGGCATCTGCTACACAACAGGACGTGGCAGAGGCTTCAACGTCCGTCCATCCTCCTAATAAGGAGTCTAGGAGTATGGACAGGTGCGGAAGCGCACCCTGACTTCAGCGGCCTTTACTTTAAGGTCTCTGAATTATTTGGCACATTTTACCAGGCTTCAGAGGGATCTGGTCAAGGAGTTGTCAGATTCCCTCTCGGGTAACCTACCTGAGCAGCTAGCCCAGTCGGTTAGCTCTCAGTTGGCTATCCTTACGTCAATTTCTAACTCGTCCATGAGGCTCATTTCCTATGCGGCCGAAGGGGCGGGTAGAGCGGCGGGCACAGGCGTGGCTCTACGTAGACAAGCCTGGCTCAGCTTGTGTCAGTTTGCGGAGGCCTTCAAGTCTTCCTTCGCCGACGCTCCCTTTGATGGGTCCTCATTGTTTGGACCCAAGGTTAAAGACACCCTTACCCGCTGTGAGCAAGAGGGAAAAACTTTATCTGCCGTAGGTGCCGTTATTCCACTCCCTTTCGGCCTTACCCCAAGGCTAAAGGAGGGGAAAATGTGGTTCCATAAATCTCGCAAGTTTTTCTCCCAACAGCAGGAAGATTCCCCTTCCAGAGGCAGAGGACGGGAAATTTTTCAGGGAGACGCCGTCCCAGAGGCGGCAGAGGGCCCCGCAATTCTGGAGACCATGAGTCCTTTCGTGGCTCTTCAGCCTCCCACACGTCATGAGGGATTGCCCGGCTGTGCTGCTCCGGAGCCAGTCGGGTGTCGTTTGCCAAGCACCTAAAAGCCTGGGAGTCAATCACTCAGGACAGATGGGTGCTTCGGATCATTGCCGGAGGTTACACCATCCCATTCACATACTCGCCCCCACCGTCCAAAAGAATCCCGGACCCACCACCCAGTCAAAGGGAAATGGCAGCCGCAGAAGCTTTAAAGCTGCTAGAAAAGGAGTCATCCAACCGGTCCCCACAGACCAGATCGGATCAGGAAATTACTCCAGGTTCTTTTAGTGCCAAAAAGACAGGGGACCTGAGACCAATATTGGATCTCAGCAGACTGAACCAATCCGTCACGAAATCCAAATTCGAATGGTCACGTTACAATCCATTCTCCCATTGTTGGAGAAGGATGTTTGGATGTGCTCCATAGACCTCAAGGACGCCTATTATCACATACCGATACATCAGGCGTCCAGGAGGTATCTGCGCTTCAGCCTGGGAGACAGTCATTACCAATTTTGCGCTCTGCCCTTTGGTCTCACCACAGCCCCAGGGTGTTCACCAAGTGTTTGGCAGTAGTGACGGCTCACCTGAGAAGTCTTGGATTCCAAGTGTTTCCCTATCTGGACGACTGGCTCCTGACTGCCACCACCAGGCATCTACTAATGGACAACCTCAAAGCCACCATCTCCTGGGTATTACCCTGGGGATTACATTCAATTGGTCAAAGTCTGTCTTGCTGCCCTCTCAACGCATAAGGTTCATAGGAGCAGAGATAGACTCAAGATTGATGCGTCTTTCTTCCTGCCGAAAGGATCCAAACTTTACAGGGCCAAGTTCAAGCTCTGATCTCGAGATCCAAAGCCCCAGCCAGGATGGTTCTACAAGTTTTAGGCTCAATGTCTGCCACGGTTCTTTTAGTTCCTCTGGCGAGATTGCACATGAGGATTCTTCAGTGGCTATTGTCAACTCAATGGTCCTTTCAGGATCTTCCTCTCAATCATCACATCATGATCACGGAAATATGCAAAAGGGACCTTCGCTGGTGGCTTCAGACATCCAATTTGGATCAAGGAAAACCCTTTGTTCTTCCCTCTCCAGTGGTTACCCTGACGACAGATGCCTCCCAGATAGGGTGGGGGGGGCATTGTCTGGGCAGGCTAGTTCAGGGCTCCTGGCTTCCAGACGAAGCTCTCCTCCACATCAACGTGTTGGAGATGAGGGCTGTACTTCTATCCCTACAGGCCTTACACAAGTTTCTTCCTCAGGGCATCATCGCCATCCACACAGACAACATGTCGGTGGTCTGGTATCTGAACAAACAAGGAGGGACCAGATCGCACCCCTATGCAGAGAGGCCATGAGAGTGTGGGAATGGGCTGTAGCTACCAACCGCTTCTTGGTAGCGACCCACATCCCGGAAAGTCAAATATATTGGCAGACAAATTGAGCAGGACAATTCTCTCTCCTCACGAATGGTCTCTAAACCATACAGTAGCAGCTCAGGTTTTCAGGAGATGGGGACGTGCTGCGACCTATTTGCAACTCCACTAAACACCAAGTGCCAAAGGTTCTTCTCCTTGATCCCACATCACGGAGTACCAGCTATGGATGCTCTAGCACAACCTTGGCCAACAGGGCTACTTTATGCCTTTCCTCCAATTCCTCTTCTCCCCAAAGTTATTCAAAAAGCCTCTCAATTGGGGTCCTCAATGATACTGATTGCCCCATTCTGGCCTCGGCAGGTATGGTTTCCTTACCTGAAGAAGCATGCGTGGACGATCCGTGGACTTTAGACCTAATTCGGACTTGCTAATCCATCAGTTGGGACATCGGCATCAGTCCCTTCAATCTTTGAAATTGACAGCTTGGCTCCTCCACTTCCGACTTTAGTTAGAAAGCACACATTAGACCGGAAGTTGTTCACATTTTATCTTCGGCCCACAAACCCACCACTAACAAATTGTACCTCAGTAAGTGGAAGAGGTTTGCTATCTGGGCTCAACTCAAGGGCTTAGACCCTATCTCTGCTCCTGTCCCAGAGGTTTTGAAATTCTTAACATCCCTGTTTAATCAAGGATCTTCTGTCTCAACTATTAAAGTCCAACTAGCGGCTATCTCTAAATTCCACGAATCCATGGATCCTCCTTTGATGAGCAACAGACTATGCAAAACTTTCATTAAAGGTGCGAACTTATTAAGACCCCCAATTTTTCATCCTGCACCTCCGTGGGATCTTGATTTGGTGCTTCGCGCATTAACATCTTCCCCTTTCGAACCGGCTGCTACATGTGAGTTAAAATATCTGTCTTGGAAAACTGCCTTCTTAGTTGCAATTACTTCTGCAAGAAGAGTTTCAGAGCTTCAAGCCCTGTCTATTAAGCCACCGTACTTGATTTTCCACAAGGATAGAGTTTCACTTAGGCCAAATCCATCCTTTGTCCCAAAGGTCTGTTCTAGTTTCTGTCTCCAACAATCTCTAGAGCTACCAGTTTTCTTCCCAAAATTCTCCAATGAAGCAGAATACACTCTCCATAAATTGGATGTTCACAGGCAATTACGCTTCTATTTAGACAGGACTCAGCAACTTCGTAAGTCAGACCAGTTGTTTGTGTCCTTCTCAGATAATAAATTGGGCCAAACCATCACAAAAGCTACTATCTCCAAATGGATCAGAGATTGTATAACTCAGGCTTATTCTTCTTGAATAAGCAACTTACAACATCCATCAAAGCTCATTCTACCAGGGCTATGGCTACTTCTATAGCTTTTCATTCCAAGCTCGCTATATCGGAAATTTGTGCTGCGGCTACTTGGTCCAATCCGCACACTTTCATTTCCCACTACAAATTGGATGTGGCATCTAGAGGACGAGCTTCATTTGGTTCCACGGTACTCAGGAGTGTTTTCCAGTGAGCCACCCAGGATTCAGGTGCTAGGGATGCTGTCCCATCAGTCAGAATGTAGGCGAGATAGGATCACATAACATCTTTTAGTTATGTACTCACCATAACTTCAGATGTTTGGGATCCATCTCGCCTACATTCCTAAAACCCACCCTCCTTCCCCCTGCCTTGGAGATCAGAAGAGATTGAACGGTTTTGAGTTCTACTGTTTATCTTGTTTCATCTGACGATGTTATACAAGCAAGGCGTGCATGTGTGCATGTATGCGGACAAACTAGATCTGGGGGACTGGTAGTGGTGCATCCTGGGATATAGTAAGCTCAGCCAATAAGAGACTTCGCTCTTTGGCATAAGCGTGCCGAGTCGGAGCCGAGGGATCGGCTCCGAACCCATCAGTCAGAATGTAGGCGAGATGGATCCCAAACATCTGAAGTTATGGTGAGTACATAACTAAAAGTTATCATCAGAGGGATTCCAGAATCTATCCAGTATAATGAGCTAATTCCATCCATACTACAAATATTTGCAGTGCTGTTAAATAACTCTGAGGGGATGAAACAGATGGTTATTAAAAGAGCACACAGAGCTTTAAGAGAGGTACAAGCATCTAACTTTCCGAGACCTGTATATGCTAAAATTCTCAACTATCAAGATGTAAGTAAAATATTTATTACTGCAAAACAAGCTGGTGGTTATATTATGTGGGAAATAATAAAATATCTTTGTCACAAGATTTGCCTATGCAGGTCAGACAGGCAAAACAGGCTTTGTCTCCATACTGTAAATTCCTCATTAATAAACAAATTAAGTTTCAAATGAAATACCCTAATTTGCTTATTTTTACAATGGATGGAATCAAACATTCTGTTTCTACCAAAAATGAGGCTAAAACTGTGTTTCTTAAAGTTTTCAAGGCTTTACCTGTATCAGAGACTTGAACTGAACCTTCGTTGAGACTGGCAGGCTGCTGAGATGGGATCCATTATCTAACGTGTCTCCAGGTCTGTGTAATCCTTTGTTTTCATGTGAAAAACTGCAGGCCCCTTTCAGAGTGTTTGTTTTCCTTATCTGGATTACCTGCGCTCATTTTCCAACGTTTTATGGCTTAAACTAACTGTTTTCATCGAGGAGGAAGACAGGAAATGCCTAAAATGCTGTTGAGGGTGTCGAATTCGATGTGACACTTCCGGGTGTCCGTCTGTTAAAGTGGTCCCCCATCACGAATATTTCATAGTGTTTCCTGCCTTGGGAAACCAAAGGGAACTGTTTAAACACTATTTTTGCTTATTTAACAGTGAAAAAACCTGATGTTTGGTAAATTAAACACATAGGCACACTTGTTATGCTTTCCTAATAACTGTTACTTAAAATATTGTGTTACAGAGGGTGCAGGGATATTATTATGTTAGTACAATGTAGTTGTCATTATAGTTATTAATGTACTGTGTATAGATGGTACTATATTTTACTTTAGTTAGTTAGTAGTATGTTTTATTATTAAACTAGGTTAAAGTGAAATTATAAGCAAGGATATTACCAAGTAGTTTTTTATTTATTTAAGGGTATGGTATTTTTTTTTTTCTCACACGGACTATGTATAGATAGCTAATCGCAGTATAGGAAAAAGAAAAACAATTCCTTTTTTCGTAATATATTTTATATGTACTGTCTTATTATATGTGCAGTTTGAATTGTTTAAACAATAGGTAACCATAGAGTGGTAGTTCATGGCAGTGTTCATTAGGGAATGCTTAGTTTAGGCTTTGTCATAAGTAAGTTAGAGTTTATAAGTCTTAACTATGGAATACATTTTAAACTAGATAATGTAGTGTTTCATATTTGTTTTTTTTCTGTATACCTTAGGTATTACATGTTATATAAGATCTATATATATCCTGGTCCGGGGTTAGAGTGGGTAAGCACTGGGGTAGGACGGGATATAAGAATTGCTTCCAGTATATGTATGACTTTGAAGTTATTGTATCTGTTTACTTATGTTTTCTCTCCAAACCTTTTACTGTATAGCCAACCTTTGAAATGTGGGAATTAGATTCATGGAATGTTAAAGGGCTCCAGAACTTGAGGAAGAGGAAACTATTGTTTCATGTATTGTTGCAGGCTAAGGCGTGGTTTATTTTACTGCAAGAAACTCATTTAATGAATGATCAATGGGCAGATATTAAAAAAAATAATTGGATCAGAGAGGTAATAACATCGGAAGGTAAGTCAAATAGTGCGGGGGTAGCTATAATTATTAAAGATCAATATAAAGAGAAGATTTTGGACTCTAATTCAGATAAAGATGGGAGATGGTGTTATGTCACCCTCTCGTCTACCCTATTTGATAAACCTATAGTACTTTTTAATATCTATGCGCCATGTAATAACCAACAAATATTTATAACATCATTATATTCTATTTTAATGCAATTCGATAGACACTATGTAATTATGGGAGGTGACTGGAATGCTTACCAAAATCCAAAGTTGGATAGATCTTGTCCACAAAGAGCATTTAATAAGCATGCTTTATTAGCACTGAATGATATAAAAGAAGATTATCAACTATATGACCCTTTTCACTATTTAAATAATGATAATAGTACTAATAATTTTACATTTTATTCTCCATGTCACAAAATGTGGTCCAGAATAGATTTTTTTCTGATTTCAAGATCATTGATTAACCTAGACCCTAAAGTTGTTACACATGCCAGATACCTATCAGATCATTCAAAAATTTCGCTGAGTTTCGCTAAAGAAGTAAAAGATATCTTACGACAAAGAGAGTATAACTGGTCTCTGAATCCAAACTTGCTAAATAAGGATGACATATTACAAGAAATTTCAAATTACCTTAAAGATTTACTGGTTGGTTTAAATAAACATCAGAATGCCCCAGATATTGAATGGGCTGCAGTTAAAGCACAAATAAGAGGGGTCCTTTTGCAAAAAACCTCTTATTATAAAAAAATATTAAATAAAAACATTCAAAACTTGGAATCCAAAATTAAACTACTCGATCAAGAGCTAATGTTAAACTTTAACGAGCAAACAGAGAAAGAGTTGCTTAAATGTCAAAAGGATCTCTTCTTAATTCAAAACTCTAGAGTAACATTTCAAGATTATAAGACTCTAGTTAAGTATGCTAATCATGCTCAAATGCCATCGAGAGTGCTGCCTAGGATCATTAGTCAATCAAAAACAACTGGGCAAATTTCAGAAATACAACTTAATAATAAGATATATCGTAAAACTGCAGATATTATTGATATCTTTGAGAAAATATATACTAATATTTATGAGGGGCAGAAGGTTATATCCTCTAATACAGTTTATGAACAATTTTACACCTGATTAAGTTTCCAAAAGTAGGAGAGGATATTCAAAATGATTCGGTTAAACCGATATCAGAAGAAGAAATAATATATATAATTGAGCATATGAAACCAAAGAAATCACCAGGTCCTGATGGGTTGACAGTGGAGTTTTACAAGAAGTTTGCAGAGTCTATCGGTAAGATACTTTCAGTTGTGTTTAACTATATAATTAGGAATAAAATTCATGATCCTCATCTTAATGCTTCCAAAACTATTCTTATACATAAAGCTAACTCAGATCCCCAGAACCCAGATAATTATAGACCGATATCACTAATTAACGTAGACATGAAAATTTTAACCTCAATTATAGCATTTAGATTGAAGCAAATCATGATTCATATAATATCTAAAGAACAGGCTGGATTTATGACATGTAGACAAACAAGTGATAACACACTTTCATTACATACTATGATAGCGCATGCTAAGCAAAATAATCTGAATATATATGCTCTTATAATAGATGCACAGAAGGCCTTTGATAGGGTAGACACGAATTTTCTGTGTCATCTCTTACCTTATTTTAATATATCCCATGAATTTGTTCAAATCTTACAAATTTTATATAGTAATCCTTATATTACACTGTATATTAACAGAAGTTTTTCCAAAAGAATACAGATTAGGTCGGGAATGCGACAGGGTTGTCCTCTGTCCTCTTTACTATTTAATATTTATCTTGAACCCTTGTTCTTATATATTAAGCAGAAGGTTTATCATAATGTCCCAATAATGTATGGAACTAAAATATCAATGGCAGCTTTTGCTGATGATCTGAATATTTATTGTGCATCTCCAATATCAGACACTGAGAAGATATTGAAAGCAGTTAATGATTTTTCAGAGGTTTCTAACTATAAAATTAATTTGGGGAAAACCTATATATTCCCTTTAAAGACACCTAAACCTTTCTCATTACTACCTTTAGTGGGGCAGGTAACATTCAAAGATAATATTAAATACCTAGGTGTTTTGTTTTCCACAGATAATAAAGATTTTTATAATAATAACATTAAAATAGTTTGGGAACAAATAGTTTCTGATTTTGTGAGATGGAAAAATTTGCACTTGCCAGTATTAGCAAAAGTTTCTATTATAAAAATGAATGTATTGCCACGGTTACTGTATATTTTTCGGTCAGCCCATTTATCCCTCTCAAGTGCATTTTTTAAACAAATTCATAACGATTTGGCTAAATTTATTTGGGAACCAAAGAAAACTAGGGTATCTTATGACAAATTAATGACCCCAAAAAGTAAAGGAGGTCTGGAGTTGCCTAATTTTGAAATGTATTATCTGATTGTGAATTCTAATAGGATTTTAAGAATGGCCAATCATGAGATAACTAGTACTAAGTGGACACCAACTTGGCTAACCCTCAACTATGAATATATTTTAAAGTTGAACATTAATCCTAAAGCAATGCCCTTTTTGGGTAAATATATTCTGAAGGTATATGGGATTGTGGAACACATTAAAACTGAAATATTATCTTTACAGAGTCTATTTCAATCATTGGATTTACTTCAGCATATGATGGTCTTTCAGCCCTTTCACATGAACCCAAATGTAAAGCTGAACAACCAATTAATTGATCTAAAGAAGTTTCCATTAATTGTTAATTTAACTATGATCGATTTATATAAACATCTGGATCGATCGCCCAACCAAATAAGACAAGAATTTAATTTACCTAAAAATTACCTGATTATTCTTAGACAGATTAGAGAATTTACTATAAGTTACCTCCAAAACTTTAAACTGGATGAAGAGACTATAAATAAATGCTCTGAGTTGTGGCAAACTCTCCAACAGGATATTAAATGTATAGCAGCAACGAATAAATTAATTAAAGAACTTAAATTTCAAGGTAAAGTTTTGTTATCAAATTATTGGGAAGAGAAAATATTATTGACAGATAAAAGTAATATGTTAAAGGCAACTGAATTGACTATTAAAGCTACTTCTCTTCAAAAACTGTTATATACCCAGCTGATGATTTAGAATAATGCATATTATACACGCCTTGCCCTGCATAAATTTAATTCTAAAAACTCTGCAACATGTCCATACTGCAAAACTTAACCGGCTGATCTTCTTCATATGTTCTGGAGCTGTAAGTGTATATACAAACTGTGGAATTCCCTTAAAATTCAACTTCAGAAAGTGGGCTACCAAAGTACAACACTGTCTTGGAAATTTATGATTTTGCATATTCCCCCGAAGGAACTTACCAGATCACAGAGTATAGTTCATATTAATATTTTCTTACTAATGAAGCTTTATATAGCTTCAAATTGGCTAGACCCAACTAAAACATCATGGCAAAACTTCAGAGTGTTGGCGACAAAACATATACTAGCTCATAAACTACTTTTAAATTCACATAGTAAGGGTATCAATAATCCAAAAATTTGGGAACAGATATTTAATATTATATTAGCATAAAACATTTGAATTGAAGGTAGTAATAATCATTGCTATATTTGGAGAGAAATGTCAAATCAAACTGTTCAATATTGGAAACTTACTAATTATTCTTATGTTTTTCTTGTATTTCCAATGTCTTATATGGAAGCATTCTTGTAAATATTGTATATTGTTTGGTGTGATTGTTACAGTGTTAGTTAGTAGTTTGTATTTTATAATTTTGTATGAAAAGTATATAATAATAAAGATTTATTATGGAAAAAAAAGAAAACAGTATGCACACTGAGAGGTTTTAACAGTGTTTATGGTAACTGGAGAAATAGCCAGGTAATCAGACAGTGTCATACAACAGCATTGTAGAACAGCATTTCAGAGAACAGGTCAGGAATGTCTGCTAATACAAATGGGATGGTCAGTGAGTGTGCTCCCCCCAGGTATGAAAGCATGCTATATTAATATTTCAGTTAATAACTTGCCCCAAAAGGAGTTTGTAAGGTATTTCATAGTATCAAATGAAAGTTTAACCAATACTGGAAAAGCTGCTTTTGTAACCTAGTAGTATCTGACTTCCAAAACTAAAATGTGCATGTGTGTCATTTTTCTTTATTACTTCTTTCATGATTTTTCTAAGTAAGATGTTGAGAGCTAGGAAGGGCTCAACACCTTTCCAAAAAATATGCCTGTTGCCAAATTCATTTATTTTAAAATGTGCCTGTTACCACATTTGTTTATTTTAAAATACACCTGTTGCTGATACTATTTTTGGAACAGATATTGGAGTGCTTTCCAGCTTCCCACCTACCACTTTCTTGTGTTTACCTTTTCATTCACACTGTCACTATAGCATGTTGCTGCTATTTTTTTTTTCTGGCTAAAACTGTACTCTGTATATAACAGCAAACACTTGATTTTAGGCTTCCTACCCTTCAGGAACAGCTTGCTGCTGTAAAGCCTTAAGTAGGCAATTGCAATATTTAAAATGTGACCCCAATTCTAATGCCTTTCCACTGTCACTGTTTTTGGTCTATCCTTGATTTATGAGGTTGCAAAATATGCCTGTTTTTTTTTTTAATAAATCTATATTTATGTGCATTCTGCAGTTATTACTTACCTGTGGATAGGAATTGCTCAAGAGGTTGAGAGCTGTGAGTACTTTGCTGGTGGGGGTGCTGCGCGCATACCTGTCAGTTGACCCTTATTTTGCAGAACGCCATGCATTTTGGCTCATTTCTGCTTTATTCTTGTAAAATGTTTGGCTTAACCAAACTAAGGGCAACAGTGAGGAAATTAGACATTTTATTAAATTTATAGTTTATCATGAATATGCACTTTAGGAAAGTAAGGCTTGCGTTAACTATTTACAGATGGCAAAAAAAGCTTCAATGGCTTTTTTTGTAAAAAAAAAGATGTACCTTTTCTGAATGCTGCAATGACCTCAGTGATGACTGTGGAAGTAATTTAGAAGAAATGAAGACCAGGAGAGTCCGTACTAGTTTTTCTCAGAAGTATGATCCCTCATATATTGAGTTGGGTTTTGTAGCCATAGTAGCTGGTAAAACCACAGTGTGTTGTATGTGGAAAAGTACTGGCTAATTAACCAATGAAACCATCAAAGCTTAAGAGGCATTTACATAAAAAACAAAGAAATAAGTTCAAAACCAAGACAGTACTTTGAAAGAAAGTACTGAATTAAAAAGTCAACAGAAGCAGATGTTCAGTATTTCACATATTAACATTGGTGCTTTGCAAGCTTCTTATAAAGTCGCACTTTGGGTTGCAAAAACTAAAAAAAAAAAAATACAATTGCTGAGACATTAGTGAAAGAATGCATCGAAGATGTTCGCTTGGAAATGTTGGGTGAATCTGAAACAAAGCAGGTAGCTCAAGTGCCACTATCCAATGACACCATAGCTCGATGTGTTCACAAAATAGCTACTGGCATGGGGTAGCAGCTTGTAGAATAAATAAATCTGGCAAAGAATTATTCATTGCAACTTGATAAATGCACAGATATTTCTAACATGGCAATTCCTTTGGTATGTGTGCGATTTGAACAGGATGGTGATATGAAGAAAGAATTCTTTTTCTCTGCTTCATTACCAACAAACTAGGTCTGAACTGTATAAAACATTGAAGGATTATATTGTCGACAAATGTGGCTTGGAGTTTAAGTTTTGTCTACGGGTGTGTTCTGGTGGTGCAGCTACAATGACAGCAAAACATTCTGCAGTAGTTACCCAGGTTAAGGAACTTGCACCAGAATGTAAATCAACACACTGCTTCCTCCATTGAGAAAGTCTTGCAACAAAAAAAAATGTCAGCTGAACAGTGTGCTTAGTGAAGTAGTAAAAATTGTAAATTATGTTAAAGCTAATGCATTCAGTTCTCGAGTATTCTCTTTATTATGTGATAGTATGGAAGGTGATCATAAACAACTGCTATTGCATGCTGAGGTACGATGCTTATCAAGGGGAAAGGTTTTGTCAAGAGTGTTTGAACTATGGAGTGAACTGTAAGTGTTTCTGCAAGATGAGAAACCAGTTTAGTCTCAACTTTTTAAAGGTGTGAGCTGGACAGCCAGGCTTGCTTATTTGTCTAATATTTTTTTGTATTTTTAATGAGATCAATACTTGCATGCAAGTAAGGAATGCAACATGATTTTCTATGGCAGATAAGATCGACGGGCAGAAGCAAACGTTAGAAGCTTGGAAGAAAAGAGCTTCTTTGGATTGTTATGACATGTTCCTAATTTACAATGAAGTGGATGATGATCTTGATACTGCATATGTGCAAAACATTATTACTGAGCACCTTACAAATTTGACAGAATGCTTTGGATTTTACTTTCTATCAAAAGAAGATCCACACACAGGAAATTCATCTATCCGAAATCCATTTCGTTCACCAAATGAAAATGTAAATTTGCATATAACTTTACAGGATAAATACTTGGAACTGGCTACTGATGAAGGCTTGAAGATGAAATTTGAAAACACAGCATCACTTGCCTCCATATCTCTCAGCTGTCCCTGATTTTTAGGGCCATCCCTGATTTTGACTCAAAATTTAGCTATGTCCATCTTAATCCCTCCTACAACTGGTGATTTTCGGAGAAGGTGGCGAATTGTACTCAGTAAATAATGACAATAATTAGAGTTATAGACTGATTTTACTTCAGAAACTGCATATTAATTCACATTATCTTAATCTGGCATTGTCTCAAGTTAATAGTGCAAATATTTTAAAAGTGTCCCTGACTTTCCCCTGAATATTTTTGGATTTGTCCCTGATTCTGTTGAGATTTGTCCCTGGTTGTTTGAGAGCTATGCTTGCCTCATTTTGGATAAATGTTAAAAGTGAATATCCTGAACTTGCTGTAAAATCACTTCTTCCATTCCTGTCAACATAGCTGTATGAGACTGGTTTATGTTTCTCTACTATGAGTGTTATTAAAACAAAACATAGAAACAGTTTACATATACATTATCCCATTCCAGTAGCACTGTCATCGATCCAACCTCAGTTAGATAAGTTAATAAGCGAGAACAAGCTCATTTGTCACATTAAAAATTAAGTATATGTTTATTGTGCTCATTCAACGTGTGCTTATATAGATATTTAATTTAAGGAGTAGCTGTTTCACTCATAATATTTGCTTAGTTACAGTCTTTCAACTGTTTTTTTTCTGATTTTATGTTGAAATTCTGTTTGAATCTAATAAATAACCCAGGGTTGCCTTTTGGCAGTCCTTGTTATTCATTTTCAACTGATTAACTTTTGTTGTTTGTAGTTGACAAATGTAGCGGTCCCTGACAGACTGGAAATAAAAACAAGTGGTCCTCCAGCACAGATAGTTTGAGAAGCACTGGACTATAAGATATTCATTAGAATAATATATAAAAGAACAAAAAGTAAAATATATAAGTTACTGAATGAATCAGTTGTTGTTGTGGTTGTTTGCATCTTTCGGCTTTTCCGGTTAGGGCTCGCCACAGCGGAACTCCGGTCCGCTAATGATTGGTAGTTGATTTTTACATGCCGAGTTACCAGCCCAGATGCACAATCAGTATTTGGAATAAAAGATAAAGGGAATCAGGAACTTTGGATGATAATACGGAAGTCATAGATAATCTGATGAATAGAAATGCAAACCTAAGAAAAATGATGAGAGATGTGAGCAAAGCTTTAGATAAGCTACAACATGATATGTTATGGTAGGTTTTATAATGCAAGTAAGAAAATAATTAATGTATTTGTTTCAAAGTATAAAAAAAATTGAGATTAATTATAAAAGGGTGGTTAAGTAAGGAGATACAAATAAAAATGGTATAAGACAAGGATGTTGAGCAAGTAGTATCTTATTTGCATTAAACATGAAAGCAGTGGTTAATGAAATAAGGTGAAAGTTAAGTGAAGCAGAGTATTGCACAGAAGGGATTCAAGGACCAGTAATGTTGTCCTTTGCAGATGACATAGTATTAATTATGACAAATGAAGAATGCATGAGAATAGCTATAGGAAGTCTTATTCAAGAGTTAAAGGTGATTGGTTCAAGTACTAATAAAGAAAAAAGTAAGGACTAAAATCCATGGATAAAATAGTAGGTATACAGTTTAAGCTGCCAAGGGCCACCACGTTTAACAAGTGTTACCTTTTCCATGATTGACTGATACCTGCGGTGGTGGTGTGGCGGTAGCGTTGTCGCCTCACAATTAGATGTCCTCTTCGATTCTCAGCTAGAGCATCTTCCGTGTGGAGACATGCATGAATGGGCGTACCTTCGTTGAAGGTTGTGCGTCAGGGCTGGCAACTCGGCACGTAAAAATCTACTGCCAGTCATTAGCGGACTGGAGTTCCGCTGTGGCAACCCCTAACCGGGAAAGACGAAAAGACACAACAACAACAACCTTTTCCATGATTGTGAACTTAAACTCATGTTCTGGGTGTTCCACTGAATGTTGTGCTAGGGCATTATTTCCTTTTTTTTTTTTTTTTTGCCCGTGGAAGCTTAAACTAGAAGAAAGTACAGTTGTGTAGACTTACCATAAATGTAGATGTTCAAGTGTATTCGCTGTTGCAGTCATTACATTTGGGTAATCTGCTGGCAGGTTGCCCTCAGTCAACCTGATTAACAAAGTCTTGGGTCATGCATCGGTTGCTGTCCCTTCTTCCATGACGCCAGGTCGTCAGGGGTGTAAAACATGCTGCCAATGCCATTACATCAGTTTGTCTTGCCCCAAATGTCAGGTGCCCCCCAAATGGAGAGCAAGATATATATATATATATATATATATATATATATATATATATATATATAGATATATAAATATAGATATATATATATATATATATATATAAAATTAAAAACACAAAAATATACCTCCAAACAAAAGCAAATACACCAAAAAGGTCTTTAAGCGTAGTAAAAGAAAGTAGAGGTATAGTAAGAGAAAAACAGGGGGCTGGTGGGACGGTAACCAGGACTGCAACAGTGAATACACTCGAACATCTACATTTATGGTAAGTGTACACAACTGTACTATGTTCTTCGTGTTTCACTGTTGCAGTCATTATATTTGGGTAGATTCCCAAAGCTATGGTTGGGAGGATGGATTTATACAGCATTAGGACCAGCTATAAGGCCCTGCAAAACAGCAGTGGCAAAGCCAGCTCTGGATTTAGATAAAATCGGTAAGTGATAATGCTTGGTGAAGGTATGACGTGAACTCCAGGTAGCAGCTTCTAGAATATCCCTGGTAGGAACACCTCTGAGAAAGGCTGTTGAAGTAGATGCAGCCCTGGTGGAATGAGATCTGATCCCCTGGGGGATAGGTTTTCCATGGTGCTTTTAACAGAAATGAATACAATGGCTTATCCATTTAGAAATGGTTTGCTTTAAAATAGCCTTCCCCTCTGCCCCTGCAGCAAATGCTACCAGCAGTTGTTCAGATTTTCTTCAAGATTTAGTCCTGTCCAAGTAGGATCTAAGTTGTCTGTGTACTTCCAAGGAATGCAGAATCCGCTCCCCCTTGTTCTGTGGATTGGAAAAGAAAGTTGGCAAATGAATGGACTGATTAAGAGCCATACTGGATACCACCTTGGGGATGAATGATGGATTGGTCCTGAGTGACACCCTGTCCACATGAAAGATGATGAAAGGCTCCACTGCCATAAGGGCCTGTAATTCAGATATCCTTGTAGCTGAAGTGATTGTTAAAAGGAAAGCTGTTTTCCAGGGAAGAAATTTTAAGTCTGCAGTAGCAGCTGGCTTGAAAGGAGGTAGAGTGAATTTCTCCAATACAAAGTTAAAGTCCCAGGCAGGGGTTGGAGCTCTCCTGGGTGGTCTCAAGTTGTTGGCCCCTCTGAGATACTGCTTTAGAAGAGGATGAGAGAAGAGGGGTGGGGGGGTTCTCTGTTGTAATGAGCTGAAATGGCTGAGGCATGGATTTTTATGGAAGAAAAAGACAGGCCCTTGTGAAGCATCTCAGTTAAGTATTGCAAAATTTGAGGTAAATTGGGCACTGCTGTGCTCATCCCTTGAGACTGATTCCAGGCACAGAATCTTTTCCATTTGTCAGCATAAGATTTTCTAGTACTATGTCTTCTCGCCTCGAGAATGACATCCATCATAGGTTTTCTGAGGGATGCTAATGGGGAATTTAAGTGATTAGCCAAGCTGCAAGATTCAATGTTTGGAGCTGAGGGTGCAGAATCTGGTTCTCCTGCTGAGACAGTAAGGAAGGTGTCTGAGGCAGGTGCCACGGTGAAATGTGTGACACACTGCGCAGGAGTGGGAACCAGTGTTGGTGAGGCCAGTCTGGAGCAATCAAAATCATTTTTGGTTTGTCCTGTTTGACTTTTAGTAGAACTTTGGAGAGCAGAGGCAGAGGGGGAAAGGCATAGACTGAAAGGTTTTTCCAGCTGAAGGACAGAGCATCCACTTCCCAGGCTTTTTTGTGACGAGTTCTTGTGCAAAATTTGTCCAACTGGTAGTTCTGGGATGGGGCAAAAAGATCTATGTCTGGGCTCCCCCATTTGCGTGTCAACATGTTGAAAATCCGTGGTTTAAGTTTCCATTAGTGTGGGTCCATGAGATTTCTGCTTAGTTCGTCTGCCAGAACATTCAGCTTTCCTGGCAGGAATTGAGCTTGTAGTTGTACTTGGTATCCCAAGGCCATGTTCCACAATGCCATGGCTAGTCTGCAGAGGGGGTAGGAATGTGTACCCCCCTGCTTGTTTATGTACCACATAACCGTGGTGTTGTCTGTCTTTATCAGTAATTGTCCTGGATGAAGGTAGTCCTTGAAGGCTGTCAGAGCATTCTGTACAGCTAGCATTTCTTTCTGATTGAAATGAAGGTGCATTTGATATGGGCTCCATTTGCCCTGAATGCACTTCCCTGCCAGATGACCCCCCCCCCCCCCGATGCATAGTCTGATGCATCTGTAGTTAGGGTTTCGGTGGCAGGGGGTGGTGTGAATGGCAGTCCCTTGTTTTGGTTGCAGGCCTCTGCCCACCATAGGAACTCTAGGTGCAGGCAAGGTATGATAGGAATCATTGTTTCCAGGCTGTGACAATGTTGACTCCATAAACTTTTTAAGTACCATTGAAGTTTCCCTCATATGCAGTCTTACATATGGAATTAGAAGAATGCAGGAGGCCATGAACCCCAAGGCTTGCAGTATTTGCCTTGCAGATAGCAGGGTTTTTGTGGCCAACTGTTTGAAGTAAGTCACCAAATGAATTTGTTTTTCTGGCATAAGGAAAGCCATCTGGGCAGTTGTATTCAAGCTTGCACCCAGGAATGTAATTTCTTGTGAGGGTACCAGTTGTGATTTATTTTTGTTAATGGTGTACCCTAGACAAGTTAAAACTCTTTTTACAAACGCCAGATGTTTTAGAAGAATGGCCTGGTTTTCTGCCTGAATTAGACAATCGTCCAGGTATGGATATATTTGAATATTTCTTTGCCTGCAAAATGCAATTACTGGAGCCAGGCACTTTGTGAATACCCTGGGTGCAGTAGACAAGCCAAAGGTCAGTGCAGAGAAAGTACAGTTGTGTACATTTACCATAAATGTAGATGTTCAAGTGTATTCACTGTTGCAGTCATTACATTTAGGTTATCCTGCTGGCAGGTTGCCCTCAGTCGGCCTGAATTCCAAAGTCTTGGGTCCTGCGTCGGTTGCTGTCGACTCTTCCCTGATTTCAGGTCGTCAGGGGTATAAAAGATGCAGCCGACGCCATTTTATTCAGTAAATAAGACATACATGCACCAAAATAAGCTTTAACGTCATCTATAAGCAGATACACCACCTAGGCTTTATAGATTAGAGAAGTAAAGATAAGTTCCAGCAAAAATAAGGGGGAAGGTGGGTGGGTAACCTGGACTGCAACAGTGAATACACTCGAACATCTACATTTATGGTAAGTGTACACAACTGTACTATGTTCTTCGTGTTTTACTGTTGCAGTCATTACATTTGGGTTGAGTCCCAAAGCTATGGTTGGGGGCCTGGAGCTAAGCAGCATTAGGAGCGGCTATGAGGCCCTGCAGAACTGCAGTGGCAAAGCCTGCCCTGGATTTAGAATAAAGAGGCAGGTTGTAATGTTTTGTAAAGGTATGCACTGAACTCCAAGTAGCAGCCTCTAAAATGTCTTTGGTTGGTAATCCCCTGAGAAAGGCTGCAGAAGTGGTTGCAGTTTTGGTTGAATGTGGCCTAATGCCCTTAGGCACTGGTGTGCCATGCTGTGAGTAGCAGAAATGAATGCAGTGACCTAGTCACTTTGAAATAGTCTGCTTGGAGATAGCCTTTCCTTGTGATGCTGTGGCATATGCCACTAGTAATTGTTCTGTCTTTCTGAAAACTTTAGTTTTTCAGAAGTAGAATCTAAGTTGTCTGTGTATGTCCAAAGAATGCAGAATTTTCTCCCCCTTGTTCTGTGGATTTGGATAAAAAGTTGGCAAATTAATTGTTTGGTTAAGGGCTACACTGGATACCACCTTTAGGCATAAATGTAGGGTTTGTTCTCAGAGAGACCCTGTCTGGATAAAAAATGATAAAGGGTTCCACAGCCATGAGAGCTTGTAGCTCTGAAACTCGCCTTGCAGAAGTTATTGCTAGGAGCAGAGCTGTTTTCCAAGATAAGAACTTTATATCCGCAGTAGCCGCTGGCTCAAAAGGAGGTAAGGTGAGTTTTTCCAAGACATAATTGAGGTCCCATGCAGGTATTGGAGTTCTCCTTGGAGGCCTTAAATTTTTGGCTCCTCTGAGGTACTGCCTTCATAAAGGATGAGAAAAGAGTGGTGGCTCTGTATTGTAATGAGCCAAAATGGCAGAGGCATGGATTTTAATTGATGAAAAAAAATAGCCTTTGTCCAATATCTCAGTTAAGTATTGCAAAATCTGAGGAATATTTGGGACAGCTGTATAAGTTCCTTGAGCTTGGTTCCAAGCGCAAAATCTTTACCATTTTCCAGCATAGGATTTTCTAGTGCTAGGCCTTCTGGCTTCTAAAATGACATCCATCACAGCTTTACTGAGAGGTGTGGTTTGTATGGCTACATTATCCACCATGCTGCCAGGTTTAGGGTCCTGAGTTGGCTGTGCGGAATCTGATTGTTTTGCTGGGACAGTAGATGAGGTATTTGAGGTAAGGTCCAGGCTGGGCATTGGGACAAGTTCCTTAAGATCGGATACCAGTACTGGCATGGCCAGTGTGGGGCAATCAGAATCATTTTTGGTTTCTCCTGCCTAACCTTTAGGAGTATCTTGGGGGGGAGAGGCAGTGGGGGAAAGGCATATACTGATAGGTTTGTCCAGTTGAAAGATAAGGCGTCCACTTTCCAAGCTTGTCTGTGATAAGTCCTTGTGCAGAATCTTTTTAGTTGATTGTTTTGAGGGGAGGCAAATAGATCTATGTCCGAGCGTCCCCATTTCTTTGTTATCATGCTGAAGACTTGTGGATCCAGGTGCCACTCATGGGGATCCACAAGGTTTCTGCTTAGTTTGTCTGCCAGAGTATTTTCCTTTCCGGGCAGGAATTGTGCCTGCAGATGAACTTGGTAAGTCAATGCTGTGTCCCATAAAGCCATGGCTTGCCTGCACAAGGGATAAGAATGAGTGCCCCCCTGCTTGTTTATGTACCACATGACCGTGGTGTTGTCTGTCTTTATCAGTAGTTGTCCCGGATGAAGTAGGTCCTTGAAGGCTGTCACGGCATTTTGAACAGCTAGCATCTCTTTTTGATTGATATGTAGATGCTTTTGGTTTGTGGACCAGGTGCCCTGAATGCCTCTTCCTGCCATGTGTGGCCCCCAGGCATAATCTGAAGCATCCGTCGTTAGGCTCTGCCTGGCTGGGGATAGTAAGAATGGCTGTCCCTTGTTTTGGTGACAAGCCTTTATCCACCATCAAAACTCCTGTTGTAGGCAGGGAATTAGAGTAATCATTGTTTCCAGACTGTGGCAATGTTGTGTCCAGACACTTTTTAGGTACCATTGAATTTTCCTCATATGCAGTCTTGCATATGGAATTAGTAAGATGCAGGATGCCATGAAGCCCAAAGCCTGCAGAATTATTCTTGCAGATAACTGGGCCTTTGTTGCCATTTCCTTGAAATAGGTAGTCAGTTGCCTTTGTTTGTCTGGAGTGAGATAAGCCATCTGGGCAGTTGTATTTAAGCTTGCACCCAGGAATATTATCTCTTGAAAGAGTACTAGTTTTGATTTCTTTTTGTTGACTGTGTACCCTAGGCCATGTTAAAAGTCTTATCACAAACGTCAGATGCTGTAGTAGAATGTCCTTGTTCTCTGCTTGTATGAGGCAGTCGTCCAAGTAAGGATATATTTGTATTCCTCTTTGTCTGCAGTAAGCAATTACTGGTGCCAGGCACTTTATGAAGACCCTGGGTGCAGTAGATAAGCCAAAGGGCACTGCAGAGAATTGGCAATGCTTTGAGCCAGCCTTGAATCTGAGGTATCTTCTGCATGATTGTCTGATTGGGACATGCAGGTATGCCTCTTTTAGGTCTAAAGTCAGCTAAGCCTTGCTGCCCAGCATGGGCAGAAGCTGCTGCAAGGTCAACATCTTGAATTTTGGTATATCCAGGAAAGTGTTTAGAATAAATAGGTCCAGTATTGGTCTCCATGCTTTGTCCTTTCTGGGTACCAAGAACAGTCTTGAGTAAAATTCTTGTCCCTGCTCTTGCTGTGGCACTTGTTGAATAGCCCTCATGTCCATGAGAGCTGCGACTTGTTTTTGAGCCTCTGCCCATTGATTTTTTGGCAGGTCTGGCCAACCATTTACCCTTGGCAGGGTATGAAAATTAAACTTGTAGCCTTGTGACACTATGTCTAGAACCCATATGTCCTGGGTTATAATGTGCCAATTTTGAGAAATAAGTGCTAGTTTTCCCCCTAATGGTGCTGCTAGAAGATAAGTGCTTGGTGCAGGCAGGGGGAAGTCATTGGGACTGTTTCCTGCATGATTGTGCTTTGTCTTCTCCACCTTTGGAGGTAGAAGCACTCCACTGCTTAGACCTGTAGGATCCTTGCGGCTGTGATCTGCCTCTAGGGCGTCTGGATCTGCCCCTTTGAGGTCTGTCTGAGACTGGAAAGGACCAATTCTTTGTAGGCCAGTGTCTGCTAAAACTAGGTGGCTGTGCCTGTAAGAAATCCTTGACTGTTTGCATAGATTTAGCTTTGTCCTCCATTTTCTTTAACACCTCTTCTGCCTTAACACCAAACAAGGTATCATGTTGTAACGGAGCATCTAATAATTTTGCTTTAACATGGTCAGGCCGATTTTGTTCCTTTAACCAAGCATGCCTCCTAATGACAGAACCAGTAACAGCGGCCCTGCAGGAGTCCTCCAGAGAATCAAACCCACATTGCAAAGTATGCTTTCCAACTTGTTCAGCTGCATGCAATAAATCCTGCATTTCTTTGTTTTCTGCACATTCAGAATTTGCCATCATTTTCTGTTTAAGCAGTGTCATGATATATTGCTGATATTTGAGCATATGAAACTGGCAATTTATGGCCCTTATAGCCAAAGTAGCAGATGTGTAAATCTTTTATCCCCATCAATCCAGTGCCCTAGAATCCCTGTCAGAGGGGGTAGGGTTTTTTGCAGTAGAAGCCATGACCCCTTTTGGACCCTGAGAAATAGTTTCTGGGTCTGCAGTAGGGTTTTTGAAAAGGAATTTATGAGAGTCAGCGACCCTGTAGTATCTGTCCGGCTTAACAGGAGCTGGAGTTAAAGAGTCAGGGGTCAGACTAGACTCCAAGAACACATCATCTACAATGTCCAACACAGGTGGAATAGCTAGAGGCCTGTGTTGCGGTAGTAAAAGGAAGTCTCTGAGCCTTTTCTTAGATTCTGAAAAATCTTGGCTCTCCCAGTGGAAGTGCTCCCTCATGGTATGCAAGGTTTCCCCAGAAGAGTAGTCCTAAGGAGGAGAAGCTGAAGGAATTGATTCTTCAGCATCAGAATCCTCATAGGGGGGAAGAGAATATTCCTGATCAGAAGAGGAATCAGAAGAAATGGAAATCTGATCTGAAGATTCATAGTCTGTCTCTTGCCTAGGTCTCTTATCAGGAGGGGGATGGGAACCCCTGATCAAGGTAATTAAGTCTTCGGCCATTTTGAGCATCTGTTTTTTGGGCATGGAGGCCTGTTCTTGTGGCTGCTGAACTTGTTTCTTTGCCTTTAAAGGTGTTTTAGTCTTCGTCTTTGAAGTCGGTTTAATATATAATTGTTTAGGTCTGAATACACCCTCAGAAGCCGATGCCTGCCCAGCGGCTCCGGACCCATCTGAGGGAATAATCTCCGAGGCTCCAATACCTTGAGTTTCCAGTGGCTTGGCCGACTCCACGTGGAAGTCGGTAGCGGCCTGCGACTCTAAAGTAGCGGGTGTCAGGGGCTGCGAAAGCACCTCACTGAGAACCGGTGGCTTGCTTAGGAGAAGCTTCGTCGTCGGTTTTGGTCCTCGGTTGCCTGTCTTTTTCTTTTTCTTGGCATTTTTTGAGAACTCCGGTAGTCGGATGGCTATCCGACAACATTCTATAATTAAATCCTTGCCCAAAATAGCTTAATGCAAAATCATACCGACGCTTAATAGTGCATTGGTTAAATCTAGCACAAAACCGACAACTAGCAACGTCGTGGTCAGGGCCTAGGCAAGGAATACAGTAAGAATGAAAGTCCTTATGAGGTATTTGCTTCCCACAAGAAATACAATTATTAACTTTTTCTGACATCGGTCTGGAGCAAGAAAAAAGTTTCCCCAATGGGGTACTTAGCTTTTAATTAAGACTTCGGATCTGAAACTCAAACACGAAAATCTCAGGAGTCGGCCGACCGGCACTTGTGAACTGCTTCTGCTTCTGGCACCACGCGGCAAGAAAGACTGAATAAAATGGCGTCGGCTGCATCTTTTATACCCCTGATGACCTGACGTCAAGGAAGAGGCGACAGCAACCGACGCAGGACCCAAGACTTTGGAATTCAGGCCGAATGAGGGCAACCTGCCAGCAGGATAACCCAAATGTAATGACTGCAACAGTGAAACACGAAGAACAACTGATAATGCATGCAGCCTGCTTTGAAGCGTAGGTACCTTCTGCAAGATTCCCTGATTGGGATATGCAGGTAAGCCTTTTTTAAATCTAGACTTGCCAACCAGGCATCCTTGCCTAGCATAGGAAGCAACTGGTGAAGAGTCAGCATCTTGAATTTTGGAATGTCCAGAAAGGTGTTTAGAGTAGACAGGTCCAGAATTGGACGTCATGATTTGTCTTTTCTGGGTACCAGGAAAAGTCTGGAATAGAAACCTTGTCCCTTTTCCTCTTCTGGTACTAGTTGAATAGCCCCCATGTTTAGGAGGGAAAGTACTTGATGTTCATCATGCATACAGCTGCAGTAATCACTGATGGGTTCTCTGCCGTCAGGCGGGTCCTCGGTCGGCCGAATTCCAAAGTCTAGGTCCAGCGTCGGTTGTTGTCGCTTTCTCTCCTGACGTCAGTGAGGCCGGAGTATATAAGACACAGCCGACGCCATGTTCTTCAGTCTTTTTTGCCGTGCGGTGCCCGAAGCAGAAGCAGTTCGCAAGTG
Source organism: Protopterus annectens (assembly GCF_019279795.1). Classification (NCBI taxonomy): domain Eukaryota; kingdom Metazoa; phylum Chordata; order Ceratodontiformes; family Protopteridae; genus Protopterus; species Protopterus annectens. Next base: position 744,411,243 of record NC_056729.1, read on the forward strand.
CCGGTCGGCCAGCTCCTGAATTACGAAAAAATTGGAAACCGAAGTCTTCATTAAAGCTAAGTACCCGTTGAAACTTTTCTTGCCTCAGACCGATGTCAGAAAAAGTTAATAATTGTATTTCTTGTGGGAAGCAAATACCGCATAAGGATTTCCATTCCCTCTGCATACCTTGTTTAGGCCCAGACCACGACGTCTCGGGCTGTCGCTTTTGCGCTTTCAATAAACGCAATATTAAGCTTCGGGCGGAGTTCGGCCAACACTTTTTTAGTAAAGCCTTTGATTATAAAATGTCGGAGACTCCGACTACCGTTTTGTCCAAAAAACGCAAGGACAAGGACCGACACGTGAGGTCTGCGTTCCCCACCGACACCACGCCAAAACCGGCTACACGTGGTCCAGTTCTCAGCGAGACGCCTTTGCAGTCCCTGACTACCGACGACACTCCTTTGGCGGTGTCCTCTGTACCAGAGACCGCAGGTACCTCGGCCCTTTCCCAGACTACAACCACCGAAGCCATTGCTAATGTTGAGCCTCCTAATGTGGACAGGTCCACTTCCACCCATGGTGTCTTTAGACCCTCATCTTCTTTTTCTATTAAGGCCTTTACTAAATCCAAAGCAGCCAGGCATCCCAAGAGGCCTGTTGCACAGGGCCCTTCTCCAGGCCCCATGCCTAAAAAACAGATGCTTAAAATGGCTGAGTATTTAATTACTCTTATCATGGGTTCTCAACCCCCTCCAGACAAGAGACCCAGAGTGGAGGAAGATTCTCCCTCTTCTGATCAGGGCTCCATTTTATCAGAACATTCTGATGTAGGGGAACACTCTTACTCCCCTTTTGAAGATTCGGATGCAGAGCAGTCCATTCCTTCTGTATCTCCTCCTGAGGATTTTTCCTTTGGGGAAACCTTGCACACTTTAAGGGAACACTTCCATTGGGAAGGCCAAGACTTTTCGATTCCAAGAAAAGACTTAGGGGATTCCGTTTGTTAGCTCAACACAGACCTGCGGCGATGCCTCCTGTTTTGCACATACGAGATGATGTGTATTCGGAGGCTTGCCTTAACCGGATTCCCTGCCTCCTGCACCAGTCAAACCTGATAGGTACTACAGAGTTCCTAACTCTCACCAATTTCTCTACAAAAGCCATAATGCTGACCCTGAAACCATTTCTCAAGGCCCCAAGGGATTGAAGGCCTCTACTGCCAAGAATCCACTTCCTGCCGAAAGAGAGTCAAGATCCTTAGAAAGGTGGGGAAAAAAGGTATATACCTCGGCCACCCTAGCCATGAGGGCCTTAAATTGTCAGTTTCATATGCTTAAATATCAACAGTTCCTGTTATCACAATTAAGGAATAAAATGTCTCAACCTGAACAACCAGATTTGAAGGAGTTGCAGGATATGATGCATAGTGCAGAGCAAGTGGGTAAACACACCTTACAATGTGGCTATGATGCCCTAGAGGCCTCAAGTAGAGCGGCTGCTACAGGATCAGTCATTCGTAGACATGCCTGGCTTAGGGAACAAAGCTTGCCTGATCATGTGAAAGCTAAACTTCTAGATGCTCCTTTACAAAAGGATGTGCTGTTTGGTACTAATGCTGAGGAGATATTACAGAAAATGGAAGAAAAAGCCAAATCTATGCAAACTGTCAAAGCTTTTTTACAGGTCCAACCACCACGTTTTAGCAGAAATTGGCCTTCAAAAAACTGATCCTTTCCAGCCACTGACAAGACCCAAAGAGGTAGATACAGACGCACAAGGGGCAGAGGGCAATCACAAGGATCATATAGAGGCCGACAATGGCAAACTCCAGCACCAAGAGGTGGCGAAGACAGTGCACAACAATACAGGAAACAAACCCAATGACTCCCTCATTTCCATGCCAAGCAGGTCTCAGCTGGCAGCACCTTTGGGAGGAAAGCTAGCATTATTTGCAAGAAATTGGCATATTGTCACAACAGACAAATGGATCCTGGACGTTATAAACAGAGGCTACAAATTTCAATTCCACACTCTTCCAAAAATGAGAGGCATGCCAAACCTGCCACACAATCAAAGGGCAGAGGCACAACTACAAATTTCAAAGCTCATAGGCATGAGAGCTATACAAGAGGTAACCTACTCACGGACAAGGTCAAGGTTTTTATTCAAGACTTTTTCTGGTACCAAGGAAAGGAACCGACTGGAGACCCATTTTGGACTTATCCATCCTAAACATATTTTTACTCGTACCAAAATTCAAGATGCTCACATTACAGCAGCTTCTTCCCATGAGTTTTGGCTGGTAACATTGGACCTCAAGGAGGCATACCTGCATGTCCCAATCAGACAAAGCTGCAGAAGATACCTCAGATTTCTTGCAGGTTCAATCCACTATCAATTCTCTGCATTGCCCTTTGGCTTATCTACTGCGCCCAGAGTATTCACAAAGTGCCTGGCATCAGTGATTGCCTACTGCAGACTTCAAGGGATACAAATTTACCCTTATTTGGATGACTGCCTGATCCAAGCGGACAGCAAGCACATACTTCTGGAACATCTGGCTTATGTAACATGATTACTGCATTCTCTGGGATACACAATCAACAAAGAGAAATCCAGGCTAAGACCATCTCAGAAAATAACTTTCCTGGGTGCCAACTTGGACACAAACACCCAGATGGCCTATCTTGCGCCAGAAAAACAGGGGCAACTAACTCAGTACTTCAAAAAACTAGCAAAATGTACCAGGCTTACTGCAAGGAAAATCCTGCAGGCTCTGGGCTTCATGGCATCTTGCATTCTTTTAATCCATTGTGCAAAGCTGCATATGAGGAAACTTCAATGGTACCTAAAAAACCTATGGTCTCAACACAGTCACAGTTTGGAAACAATAATACCAATAATTCCATGTTTGCAAAAGGAATTTCTATGGTGGGCCCAAGCATGTCAAGCAAACACAGGCCTCCCATTCTGCAAACCTCAAGCAAATCAAGTCATCACAACAGACGCCTCAGATTACGCCTGGGGGGCGCACATGACGGACAGGTGCATTCAGGGCAAATGGTCCCAAAAGGAAAAGCACCTTCACATCAATCAAAAAGAAATGCTAGCAGTAATAAATGCAATTACAGCTTTCAAGGACCTCCTGCATCCAGGACAATTACTGATAAGAACAGACAACACCACAGTAATGTGGTACATAAACAAACAAGGAGGAACACATTCATACCCCTTGTGCAGACTAGCCATGACTCTTTGGAACTTGGCTCTGGAATGGCAAATCAAACTTCAAACACAGTACTTGCCAGGATTGGAAAACACGCTGGCAGACAATCTAAGTAGAAATATGACAGATCCACACGAATGGAAGTTGCATCCTCAGGTGTTTACAGAGATAATCCAAGCATGGGGGACGCCAGACATAGATCTTTTTGCCTCCCACAGGAATCATCAATTGGAAAAGTTTTGTTCGAGGATCTTTCATCCAAAGGCCTGGAGAGTGGACGCCCTTTCATTCAGTTGGACAGCATGGACAGTTTACGCATTCCCACCTCTGCCTCTTCTGCCCAAGGTGCTCTTGAAAGCAAGAGCAGACAGACCGAAGATGATACTGATTGCTCCAGACTGGCCAAGGCAACACTGGTACCCACTCCTGAGGAGCCTAACACATACTCCTCCCTGGTCCCTGCCTCTAATGCCTCTTCTGCTGACTCTGCACAGCTACAAAACTCTTCACAGTCAGCTGAAAACACTCAATCTCGCTGCATGGAAAATTCCTTAGCACCACAACAGACCCTACTCTCCAAGGAGGTGCAGGATGTCATTTTGGAGGCCAGAAGGCCATCTACTAGAAAAGCTTACTCCACAAAATGGAAAAGGTTTTGCTCTTGGAATGAGAAAAAAGGCCAGGACCCTAGAAAACTGAACTTGCCTCAGGTATTACAGTATCTAGCTGAGCTGCTGAACAGTGGACTTTCATTTTCTTCCATAAAAATCCATGCCTCAGCCATTTCTGCAGAATTCAACACGGATCCTCCTTTATTTTCTCACCCACTCTTACGACAGTTCCTCAGAGGGGCTAAGAATATAAGACCACCAAGGAAACAACCAATACCAGCCTGGGATCTTAATTACATACTAGAAAAATTAACATTGCCTCCTTTTGAACCAGCTGCCTCAACAGATTTGCAATATTTATCCTGGAAAACAGCCTTCCTTCTGGCTATCACTTCAGCTCGTAGGGTTTCGGAACTACAGGCCCTCATGGCAGTGCAGCCCTTTCTCATCTTCCATCAGGACAGGGTTTCCCTTCGTACCAACCCGTCATTTATGCCTAAAGTGGTATCCAGGGTAGCTTTAAATCAAGCCATACACCTACCTACCTTTTACCCCAATCCTCAAAACAAAGGGGAAAGGCTGCTACACTCTTCAGACATCCATAGGCAGCTACATTATTATTTGGACAGAACAAAGTCCTTCAGGAAATCAGAACAACTCTTTGTGTCCTATGCTGTAGGGGCTCAAGGGAAGCCAGTTACCAAGCCGACTATTTCAAAGTGGATAGGCCACTGCATACGGTTTTGTTATTCCTATCATGGGAAATCTGTTCCTACAGGCATCAGATCCCACTCCACCAGGGCCACAGCTACCTCTACAGCCTTCCTCAGAGGAGTTCCTACCAAATATATTTTGGAGGCAGCCACTTGGAGTTCTGTACATACCTTCACAAAACACTACCACCTGCCTTTATATTCCAAAACTAGTGCAGGCTTTGCCACTGCTGTGTTGCAGGGCATCCTGGCTCATCCCAGTTCCAGCTAGTACCTACCACCCTGTGCGTAGCTTTGGGACTCTACCCATCAGTGATTACTGCAGCTGTATGCACGATGAACATAGTACAGTTTTGTACCTACCATAAATGTAGATGTTAGAGTGCTAATACAGCTGCAGTACAGGTTTCCCTCCCTCCTTCCCCACTTGGTAAAGGCATGGGACCTAACCCCCTCTTCATACAACCTGACTGGGTTATCCTTCTATGGTTTATTTGCTTGCAACTACTGATTTTGGATTATATTGCATTGCATGTATATATATATATATATATATATATATATATATATATATATATATATATATATATATATATATAATTTATGTATTGCCTTCCTTCTGGGGGCATCTGACATCTGGGGCAAGAAAGACTGAAGAACATGGCGTCGGCTGTGTCTTATATACTCCGGCCTCACTGACGTCAGGAGAGAAAGCGACAACAACCAACGCCGGACCTAGACTTTGGAATTCGGCCGACCGAGGACCCGCCTGACGGCAGAGAACCCATCAGTGATTACTGCAGCTGTATTAGCACTCGAACATCTACATTTATGGTAGGTACAAAACTGTACTTTTCTGAGCCTTTGCCCACTGATTTGGGGGCAGGTCTGACCACCCGTTTGGGGTTGGCAGCATGTGGAAATGAAATCTGTATCCCTGGGACATTATGTTTAACACCCATTTGTCCTAGGTTATAAGTTGCCAGTTTCTGGAATGAAGAGCCAGTTTTCCCCCCAAAGGGGCGGCTAAGAGGTAAGTGCTTGGTAATTGTAAAGAGAAGTCATTGAGACTGTTTACCATAGGGTGGTGCCTTGTTGTTTCCAGATTTGGAAGTGGAAGCACCCCATTGCTTAGTTCTGAAAGTCCCTTGGGATTGAAACCTGGTGCTTTTGGAATGTCTGGGTTTGGCTAGAGTGGCTCTGGAAGGAGCTGGAAAGGACCAGTTCTTAGTAGGCCAGTGCCTACTAAATCTAGGAGGTTGTACTTGTAAGAAATATTTCACAGTATGCATAGACTTAGCTTCATCTTCCATCTTTTTTAAAACTTCTTAAGACTTATTGCCAAACAGACGGTCCTGCTGTAAAGGAGCATCCAAAAGTTTTGCTTTAACATGATCAGGCAGAGATTTCTCCTTAAGCCAAGCATGCCTTCTAAGCACAGACCCAGTAACAGCAGCCCTGCAAGAGGTGTCTAAAGAATGAAAACCACATTGCAAAGTATGTTTGCCAACTTGTTCAGCTGAATGCAATAAATCATGTAAATCTTTATTCTCCACATAGTCAGAAATCAACATCCTTTTCTGTTTAAGCAGTCCCATGATATGCTGTTGATATTTTAGCATATGGAATTGACAGTTTAAAGCCCTGATTGCTAAAGTTGCAGAAGTATAAACCTTTTTACCCCATCTATCCAGCACCTTGAAATCTCTATCAAAAGGGGTAGGATTTCTAGCAGTAAAAGCCTTAATGCCCTTGGGGCCCTGAGAAATGGTTTCAGGGTCCCAACAGGATTTTTGAAAAGCAATTTGTGGGACTCAGGAACCCTGTAGTACCTGTCTGGTTTGCTAGGGGCTGGAGGCAAGGAATCAGGGGCCATACTGGATTCCGAAAACACATCATCAACAATGTCTAGTACAGGAGGTATAGCCAAAGGCCTATGCTGAGGAAGAAGAAGGAAATCCCTAAGCCTCTTTTTGGATTCAGAGAAATCCTGACTTTCCCAGTGGAAATACTCCCTTAAGGTATGTAAAGTTTCCCCAAAAGAGAAATCCTCAGGTGGAGCAGCAGAGGGAATGGAATCCTGTCCATCAGAGTCCTCATAAGTAGGTATGGACAAATCCAGATCATTAGAAGAGTCAGAAGAAACAGAGTCCTGTTCAGAAGATTCATAGTCAAGCTCAATCCTAGGCCTCTTGGAGGGGGGGGGGGTTGACTACCCCTGATTAGAGTAATTAAATCTTCAGCCATTTTGATCATCTGTATTTTAGGCTTAGGGGCCTATAGACATAGATCGAGATTTAGGCCTTAGTATTGAAGCTGGACTCAGTTTAATATGCAAGTCTGTAGGCCTGAATACACCCTCAGAAGCCGGTGTCTGCTCAGCGGCTCTGGACCCATCCAAGGTAGAGACATCCGCGGGTTCCACATGTGAAGCATCTCGCGGCATACCGGACTCCGAATGGGTCTCAGTAGAGGCCTGTGAATCAGAAGTAGCGGGTATCAGGGGCTGCGACAGCACCTCACTGAGTACCGGCGAACTGGTGACTGGCTTAGGAGAAGTGCCATCTGCAGTTTTGGACCTCAACGGCCTGTCTGTCTTTTTCTTTGCATTTTTTCGGTATTCTGGTAGTCGGATAGCTAACCAACATCATTTCTGGATAATTAAACCGAGAACCAAAATATTTAGAAGCAAAAATGTACCGATGATGGATAGTGCGTTGATTAAATAAAGCACAAAACTGACAGCAAGGTACATCGTGGTCAGGGCCTAGGCAAGGAATACAGTACAAATAAAAATTCTTATGAGGTATTTGCTTCCCACAAGTAATGCAATTATTAACTTTTACTGACATCGGAAAGGAGCAAGAAAAAGTTTCCCCAACGGAGTACTTAGCTTTTAGTTGAAGACTTCGGTTCTGAAACTCAAACAAAAATTTCAGGAATCGGCCGACCGGCACTTGCAAACTGCTTCTGCTTCGGGTCCCATACAGCAAGAAAGACTGATGTAATGGCATCGGCTGCATGTTTTATACCCCTGACGACCTGACGTCATGGAAGAAGGGACAGCAACCGACGCAGGACCCAAGACTTAGTTAATCAGGCCGACTGAGGGCAACCTGCCAGCAGATTACCCAAATGTAATGACTGCAACAGTGAAACATGAAGAACATCGTCAGTTATATTGGCAACTTATGTTTAAATGCAAATTCCTTGCCAAGTATTAAATGATCAGATTTCTGTCAGTTGCCTTTTGAAACTGAAAGCATTGCAAAGATTACACTGTTGCTGTTGTTTATAAAGAGATTTATTAATTTATTTATTGCTTCATTCATGACTAAGTATTTTTTTATCAAATTGTTTCTAACTATAGTTTTGTGTTGCTTCCAGTTAAGTGACAAGATTTTCAAATTATTTGAAATTTATCTATTCAGATATTTGGGTTGCTATTGTGTATATTTACTTTTTTAACTTGATAATTTTTATTGTTTTTGACTTAGGATTTGCAGAGGGGTTCATTTGTCACATGATTTTAAGTTGTTTTTAAGTTGTTCACCCGATTTGAAAATGTTCGTCATATGATATTTTAAAAGTGTATTTAAATGTGGTCAGGCCACTTTATGTTTATCTGATGAAGTTTTATTATTGAGTAAAATGAAAGCATTTAACAAATTTTGGATTGGTGAGGCTGATATGTCAGAATGTCTGCAGCTTTGCGTGTGTGGTTTTATCAGTTTTTTGTTTTTGTATTTGGTTTGTTTGGTTTTACTACACTATGGCCAAAGGAGGGTTAACAAATTCCCAGCTATTATCTTCTGAACCAGATATTTCTTCATTACAATGCTCTGTAGGGGATCTGACCCTACTAATTCAACAATTAACCAAGCATGTTGAGAATATTTCAGCTTCATTGCCCTTCAAGGCGGGGAGGGGGTGTGACAGCACCGACGATCCTTATGGAGGATTTTTACTGACTCCACAGTTGTTGCAACCAACAGGTATTACATCAGGAAGAGATTTTGCTGGTAATAACACTACAAGGGCCAACACTACTATTCAGGCTCCAGCTTTAAATGAATGGCTTCATGGTAACTTTCAGTTTGATCAAGAGCAGCCTGTTTTCTCTGTTTCTACTTCCAATATAACAGAATATCTGAAACAACCTGATTATAAACTCATGAAGTATAACATACTGCAATTAGAGAACACATTCTTGGCCGAATGTATCAGAGAACATCGAGTTCCAAAAGGTTCACGCATGCACCTGGCGCTACCCAACGGGATGTATCAAAGATTCACCTCTTCATCTGAAATTACTACAGTTATTTGATTGACAAGGATGTGAATATATATGCAGGTTCTTATTAATAACAAACTAATAGAGAAATTATTGGGGGACATTAATATACTTAATGATTTGATTACTTGCCATCTGAGCTTTAAACAGTTTAAATTTGATTACTGCAAAATCTTTCAGAGTATTGATGATGAAATGTTTAAAATAAAAACAGGAAAATAAAATAACTGGAAAGAGATAAAAATAAGTTATTTCTTACCATAACGTTCCATCTGAGTTGTTGATCTTCTTCCAGTCATCACTGATGTGTTCGGCTCTCAGTGCTCGGATCCGAGTCGGCCTTATATCAAGCTTGCGTGCACCAAAAACGCTCGAGCTAAGCTGCTACCCACAATGCCCTTCACTCAGTTACCTCAGATCAAGTTTGCATGCAACATATAGAAGAACCAGAAAGTCAGAGGCCATCTCTGCGCAGAAACCGTGAAACACCACAAGACCCAGAAGGTCCGCCAGGAGCCTTTGGTGGGGGTCGGTGGGAGGGTGTGATGACTGGAAGAAGATCAACAACTCAGATGGAACGTTATGGTAAGACATAACTTCTTTATCTGAAGTTGTTAATTTTCTACCTATTCATCACTGATGGGACAGAATCCCAAGCTACTTGGGAGAACCTGGGTGGCCCTTATGAAAGAACATTCCGGAGAACCATTGAACCAAAGGCCGCTCTTCCCCTGGAGATCAGATCCAATTTGTAATGCTTGATAAAGGTATGGGGTTTAGCCCAAATGGCAGCTGCACAAATGTCATCCATGGAGGCTCTAGAGTGGAAGGCAACCGATGCTGCAATAGCTCTAGTTGAGTAAGCTTTGATTTGACCAGGCTTAGATTAATTTGTAAGCGAATATGAAAAGCTAATGCAATCTCCGAGTCATTTAGACAAGGTAACTTTCGATACTGCACCTCACATTCTAGGGCCCGCAAAAGGAGACAAAAAGTTGGTCCGATTTGCGAAAGGACTTTGTTCTTTCCAGGTAGAAACGTAATTGTCTATGAACATCCAATGAATGTAGGCAGTAGTCTCCCTTGTTTTAATAATTTGGAAGGAATACAGGGAGCTCAATGGATTGATTAACAGAAAAGTCGGGAACCACCTTGGGAAGAAAGGATGGGTTAGTACGAAGTGATCCTCTGTCATTATGGAAGAGCAGATAAGGGCTCTTGATACATAAGGCTTGCAACTCAAATATTCGTCTGGCTGAAGTGACCGCCACTAGAAATAAGGATTTCCATGACAATAATTTTAGATCACATGTAGCAGCAGGCTCAAAAGGGGGTAAAGAAAGAGAGACTGGAGAACCCTGGAGAGATTCCATGTCTCCACCGGCTGTCTGATGGGAGGTCTGCTGTGGAATATTCTCTTGAGGAAGGTCTTGCAATGTCGGGTGGAAATAAGCGGAACTCCATCTGACCCATGATGGAAGTTGGAAACAGCTGCTAAATGGACTCGAATGGTGGAAGCTGATGCACCACTGTCAAACAGCTCAGCAAGACAATGAAGAATACTAGCTACAGGAGCTGAGAACGGATCTAGCTTCTGATTATGTGACCAAATAGAGAATCTTTTCCATTTGTCCCTGTAAAGTTTTCTGGTGGATGGTTTATGTGAGGCCAGGATAATATCATGGATGGGTGAAGAAAGGGTTTCCTGCCTGACAACTAACGGAAGTGGGGAAACCAAGCAGTCAGCTTGAGAGTGGACAGATTTGGGGGAGTCAGCCCTTGTGGGTGAAATATGAGGTCCTTTCAAGTGTCTAGGATCCGAGCAGGTTGTAACAGATGAGGTCGGAGGAAGGGAAACCACACTTGATGAGGCCAGAATGGGGCAATGAGGATCACTTTGCTTCTCAACCGAATAGCTTTCTTTAGAACAAGCGGAATCAGGGGAATCGGTGGATAAGCATAAAGGAGACCCGCGGGCCAATCGTAAATCAAAGCGTCTGTTGGTGACTCCCCGTGAGGGGGAAAGTGGGCAAAGTAGATGCTGCATTTTGTGTTTGAGGGGGAGGTGAAAAGATCGCAGCATGGCTGGCCCCAATGGCTGAAGATTTCTGCCATCATACTCAGATTGTGAGACCACTCGTTAGGATGGAGGATGCATCTGCTTAGTCTGTCCGCAATCACATTGGAGCTCCCCGGGGTATGCGTTGTGATCAGAAAGCAGTTGGAAGCTATAGCATGCTGCCAGATTCTCATGGCTTTGCGACATAGGGGGTAGGATTTGATCCCTCCCTGTTTATGTACCAGACAACGGACATGTTGTCCGACTGGATAGCAATCATTCAGGAGGGAAGGAGTGGGTGGAAATCTTGCAACGCCAATAGCACCACTCTTAACTCCAGGACACTGATATGCAAGTTGACCTCTATACTGGACCATGTGCCCTGGACTGACTTCCCCTGGAAGTGGCCCCCCCACCCTATCAGGGGAAGCATCAGTGGTCACCGTGGCACTGGGTTGGTGATCCTGGAAGGGGTGACACCCAAGTTTTTCATTTGTACTCATACACCAGAGATCTTGTTTGCAGGTGTTGGTGATGAGGATCTGTGAACTCAGGGGGGTGAAGATTGGATATCCACTGGGACTGAAGAAGCCACTGTAGCAGTCTCATGTGTAATCTGGCTAGGGGAACAACTGGGATGGCTGCAGCCATAGACCCCAGAGCCTGGAGAACTTCCCTTGCAGACACCTTTCTTTGACAGAGTATCACTTGACAAATACACCCAAAAAAACGTTAAAACCAAAGCTTAGGATAGCCGCGGGAAAACGGATCAAGTAGTACTTCTGCTCCTGGCTTGCTTTTCTTAGCTCCTATGTCCAAACATGCACAGCAACTTGTTGCTTCAACAATAAAAGTATTTATTAAGTGACACCAACTCCAATGAAATTTGGTTAGTTAAAACAGCAAAAAATACACACTTTTCGTTTTCATAAATTCGAAAACATTTTCAAACACCTTATACTCTGCCCCTTCCTTCTTTTTATATAATACATGATGTCACATACCATTAAAGATACAACACAACTTAGAACAAGTTAACCTTCTAAAATTCTAAAGTTGTGAGTTTCTTATAAAATTAAATGATGTACAATAAAATAAAATACAATAAAATAAATGAAACCTTTGGAATACATACATTGATCATCTAAAACCATTAGTATTTTCTTGTCACTCAATCATGTTGTAAATACTTTACAGTACGATCTCAGCACTTGTAAAGATGTGTTAACACCATTCCATAAATGCGCTTTGCACTACCTGTGTTTATACATGTGCAAATTTGTTAAAACACCTTCTGTTAAGCGCTTAACTTTATAGTTTTGTATCCTGAAAATATATACTTCTATCCTATCTGGAACGTATACCTACGTGATGTTCCGTCTGTTGTGTTCATAAAAACCTTTTAAAGGTTTAAAATGCATGTCACACTAAATAAATGTACATAAAAAACTCTATTCAAATTTCTATAAAAGCCATTCTTCAACGCTTTCTTACTCTTAAATGTATATACGCGTAATTTAACTAAAAAATGAAAATATGTAGGTACGTATTTGTGCCGTACATTACATTATATTAATGGGCTTATTCATCTAGCTCACTGCATATCACAGTCTTTTAGTGACAGAATTTTGAGTTATCAATAAAGTACTTCTTAAGTTACTGTCCATAAATGCACTCATGATGTAACGAGTTAAAATAATGTTAACTACAATATTGATTACCGAACACTAATTATAAGAATCTATACCAAGCTTGTATCAACCCACCTTTTTAATTCTATGCAAGTTAAAAGTTTAAAGTTTAAAAATTAAAAATGTTAGTTACTTTCTACTGTACCTAAGCTCCTAAAATATAAATAGGGAACTTAGTACTCATAAAATTTTGTATTAAAAAGAATATTTATCATAAAAATTATTAAATTACCATTAAATAGTGTCTTGAGTCAATTGTGCTGAAGCCTAAAAATAAAATGTCAATGGCTTCTATCTAAATTCTTTAACCTTAAGATACATAGAATCGAGGACATCTCATTAATACCTGGATAGGCACATGCATGCGTAGTGAGTTGCCACATTAGTTCTAATCTTTCTAATAAAAAACTATCTGGCCCACCTCTTTCATCTGTTTTTATTTGATCAGTGACTCGAAACTTGAAATTATGTCCTAGATATTCTGTCGTGTGTCTTGCCAATGCATTGTCAAGTTTACTGTATTTTATACTATATAGGTGTTCGTACATTCTTTCTTTAAGTGTTTGTATAGTTTTACCTATATAGAAAGCCTGACACTGTTGGCATTTGGCCAGATATACTGCCATTTTGGATTGGCAATTGTACTTACTTCTGATGTTGTATTTAATGTTACGTATACTTAATGTCCGTCCCGTGTCTGTGTGCTTACAAAAATTGCACATCAAACACTTTGTCATCCCCGGGTTCTTTGTCATTTTATTGACTTGATGTTCCAAGATCGTTTTCATGTTTTTACCTTTTTTAAAAATTAATTTAGGGAATTCTGTAAGTCTTTTCCTTACATTTGGATCATTTTCCAAAATTTCCCAATTCTTGTAAATGACTTTACTTACGTCTTCTGCATTTATACTATATCGGGTAATGAAAATGTAACTAACGTAACTAGACTCTCCTTGATTGTTACTATTTACCAATGCTTCACGGTTTCTCTCATTATCTGTATTTTCAATATCGAGGATAGGTTTGTATATTCCTCTCTTTCTTTTGATGTTAATTTCATTAGTTAAATCATAAACTAGATCATATGGGTATCCCCTACTCTGGAACATCTTGTCTAATTTCTGACATTCAATGTAAAAGTCTGTGTCAGGGGTTATTCTAGCAGCTCTTACCAGTTGTCCTTTCACTACTGATCTTTTTTGGTGGAATGGATGACAGCTGGTAAAATGTAATAGGCTGTTAGAATAAGTCTCCTTCCTAAAAATGGTACTCACATAACTGTTATATGCATTATCTTTCCTTAGTTCTATGTCCAAAAAAAAAATCCTGTCTTCACTATAATTTGAAGTGAACTTCAAAAATTGTGTAGTATTGTTCAAATAATGAATTCATTCTTTAGATGTATTTTCGTCACCTTTGATTATGATGAAAATATCATCTAAGAATCTTGTATAGTAGTACAACAAGTTTTTAATATGTGTTTGATTCATGATGTATTCATCCTCCCATTGGGCCATAACTAGGTTAGCAAAACTTGCTCCTAGTGGAGAGCCCATTGCAACTCCTATTTTTTGCAGATAGAGGGCATTGTCAAATGTAATGAAGTTGTTAGACAAAACTATATCTAGCAACTCCTCCACTAGGTTAAGCCCGCTATGTGTCATACCTAAGTTATTTAATTTTCTAGATACCCATTCAATCCCTTCTTGATGGGGGATACAAGTTTACAGGTCCTTTACATCGATCGTCATAAAACTGAATTCTTCCTTGTATTCTAGTTGGTTGATGTCTTTCAGAAAGGACCACAAATCTTTACAAATTTGACTTTCAAGCATTATGTACTTTCTCAATAATGAGTCCACTACTTTAGTACAACTATAAGTAATATTGTTGCGTGCGTCTACTAGTGGTCTCATTGGAGGATTTTCTATATTTTTGTGTATTTTAGGTACACCAAATAATGGAATTTTAGGTGCTAACATAGTCATATAATTGTATGTATCTAGATCTATTTTCGCTTCTGTAAACAAGTCACTGATATATACTGTACGATCTTGGAACATCAAGTCAATAAAATGACAAAGAACCCAGGGAAGATAAAGTGTTTGATGTGCAATTTTTGTAAGTACAAAGACATGGGACAGACATTCAGTATTCGTAACATTAAATACAACATCAGAAGTAAGTACAATTGCCAATCCAAAATGATCTGGACAAATGCCAACAGTGTCAGGCTTTCTATACAGGTAAAATATACGAACACTTAAAGAAAGAATGTATGAACACCTATATAGTATAAAATACAGTAAACTTGACAATGCATTGGCAAGACACATGACAGAACATCTAGGACATAATTTCAAGTTTCGAGTCATTGATCAAATAAAAACAGATGAAAGAGGTGGGCCAGATAGTCTTTTATTAGAAAGATTAGAACTAATGTGGCAACTCACTACGCATGCATGTGCCTATCCAGGCATTAATGAGAGGTCCCCGATTCTATGTATCTTAAGGTTAAAGAATTTAGATAGAAGTCATTGACATTTGTTACATTATTTTTAAGCTTCAGCACAATTGACTCAAGACACTATTTAATGGTAATTTAATAATTCTTATGATAAATATACTTTTTAGTACAAAATTATATGAATACTAAGTTCCCTATTTATATTTTAGGAGCTTAGGTACAGTAGAAAGTAACTAACATTTTTAATTTTTAAACTTTAAACTTTTAACTTACGTAGAATTAAAAAGGTGGGTTGATACAAGCTTGGTATAGATTCTTATAATTAGTGTTCGATAATCAATATTGTAGTTAACATTATTTTAACTCGTTACATCATGAGTGCATTTATGGACAGTAACCTAAGAAGTACTTTATTGATAACTCAAAATTTTGTCACTAAAAGACTGTGATATGTGGTGAGCTAGATGAATAAGCCCACTAATATAATGTAATGTACGTCTCAAATACATACCTACATATTTTCATTTTCTAGTTACATTACGCGTATGTACGTTTAAGAGTAAGAAAGCGTTGAAGAATGTTTTTATAGAAATTTGAATAGAGTTTTTATGTACATTTATTTAGTGTGACATGCATTTTAAACCTTTAAAAAGGTTTTTATGAACACAACAGACGGAACATCACATAGGTATACATTCCAGATAGGATAGAAATATGTATTTTCAGGACACAAAACTATAAAGTTAAGCACTTAACAGAAGGTGTTTTATCAAATTTGCACATGTATAAACACAGGTAGTGCAAAGCGCATTTATTTAATGGTGTTAACACATCTTTACAAGTGCTGAGATCGTACTGTAAAGTATTTACAACATGATTGAGTGACAAGAAAATACTAATGGTTTTAGATGATCAATGTATGTATTACAAAGGTTTCAGTTATTTTATTGTATTTTATTTTATTTTATTGTACGGCATTTAATTTTATAAGAAACTCACAACTTTAGAATTTTAGAAGGTTAACTTGTTCTAAGTTGTGTTGTATCTTTAATGGTACGTGACGTCATGTATTATATAAAAAGAAGGAAGGGCGGAGTATAAGGTGTTTGAAAAACGAAAAGCGTGTATTTTTTGCTGTTTTAACTAATCAAATTTCATTGGAGTTGGTATCGCTTAATAAATACTTTTATTGTTGAAGCAACAAGTTGCTGTGCGTGTTTGGACATAGAAGCTAAGAAAAGCAAGCCAGGAGCAGAAGTACTACTTGGTCCGTTTTCCCGCAGCTATCCTAAGCTTTAGAGTATCACTTGACCTTGTGTCCTTAATCTCTGAAGCCTGTAAGGAGGAAGAGAGACCAGACTTGATTGAGTATTGAATACTGCCACTACGAATTCCAGTTGTTGTGAGGGCCGAAGGTTGGATTTTTTCCAGTGGATGGTGATGCCCACCGACTCCCGCTAGTACTAGAGTGTAGAGGAGGGCCCTGACCAGAAGACGCTTGGTGGGGGCGGAGAGGAGCCAATCGTCTAGATACGGAAACACCTGGAACCCCTGAAGTCTCAGATGAGCTGTGACCACTGCTAGGCATTTCGTGAACACTCTGGGGGCTGTCGAGAAACTGAATGGCAGGGCTCTGAATTGGTAGTGAATGGCTCCCAGCCAGAAGTGAAGTAGACACCTGGAGCTTTTGTCCATCTTAATGTGAAAATATGCATCCCAGAGGTCTAACGAGCACATTCACACACCCTCCCACAGAAAGAGAAGGATGGAGTGAATCGTGACCATGCAGAGCTTGGTCTGAACTACTGATTTGTTTAGCTGGCTGAGATCCAAAATGGGCCTTCAGTCCCCGGTCTTCTTTGGCACCAAAAAGAATCTTGAATAGAACCCTGATCCACACTGGTCTGGGGGGACCTGTTGGATGACTCATTTTTGACATAGCTTTCGTATCTCGGAAGCTGCCTCCTCCCTTTGACTGGGTGGAACATCAGGAAGGGATTTTGGAGGTCTTGGATAAGATATTAGGGGAATGTGATAGCCTCTGGTAATGATTCTCTGCACCCACTGATCATTTGTAATAGAGAGCCAGGCAGCTTGGTGCAGAGAGAAACGTGCCCCAACTGCTTCCAGAGGAAAGCAATCAGGCAGCGCTTCAGGAGTGCTGATACTGTCTTCCCGAGAAGGAATCTGGAGCCCTGATTCCAGGGACCCCCTCTTCCCCGAAAGGGGCATCTTCCATTATTGGAACCCCCTCTGCCTCTGGTGGAGTCCTCACCAAGTGTGTCATGAAAGGACCTTGAGACTTCTTGTGCCACATTTTCCCACCCCTCTGATTCCTGGAAAAGGAACGCTGAGGTTTGGAAAAGCGTAGGCCCATGGCAGACAAGGTCTTCCCATCCTGCTCGCACCTGGCTAATGTATCCTTGACCTTAGCACCGAACAGAGCTGATGGTTTGATAGGGGCATTTAAAAAGGAAGACTTGAAGGAGTCCCCGAGGTCACAAATGTGCATCCAGGCGTGGTGTCTCATGACTACGCCTGCACCCACAGCTCTAGCCACTCCGGTTGCGTGGGACAGGAACCTCATGGACGAATTGGATATTGACTCTAGGGTGGCAAGTTGGGAAGCAACTTTATCATGTGCCCCGTCCGAAACTTGACCTGCGAGGGTTCCAGAGAGTACGGTGATGAGATCTCTCTGGAGCCTTGTAAAATGTGCTAAAAAGTTCAGAGACCTCACTGCAAAGGTCACTGATGCAAAAATTCGCTTCCCTAACCGGTCCACTGCCCGGGACTCTCTATTGAGCGGGTGAACAGCAGGACTTTCCTCAGCAAAGTCCTTTTTCGTGGCTGCCGCCACCACCATAGTGTCTACTGGCAAATCTCTAGACCAATGGGGTTGATCCTCTGGAGGGGAGAGTATTTTATCTGATCTCCTGGGGATGGCCTCAGTGGTGTCAGGGTTCTTCCATGCCCGCTGCATGATGAGCTTGACCAACTCATCGGTGGGGGGAGGGTCACCCAAGAAGTAGAGGCCTGCAGGAATACTGATTCCTCTGAGGAAGGATTGATGGGCTTCCAGTCACCCCTATGTTTGAAGATTTCCAGGATGTCTCCAAATGAGACATCATCAGGGGGCGACCGTGGCTATCCTTCCCCATCATCGTAGTCCATATCTTCCATGAGGGACTCCACTAGGGAGTCCATGTGTTTCCTCTTACACAACTGATTCCGAGGGGGGGTTTCGGTGGGAGTATCCGAAGAGGACTCAGAAAGGGAAATACCCTGAACAGGGGTTTCCTGGGCCTTGTGCTCTCAGAGTCCGGGGGGGTGGCCTTTGACAGCTGCGGCTCAGAGGGAACTGGTGGGATGTACGACATAGGAGGATTGCTGGAAGCAAGCATCCTCTCCATCACCCAGAAAGCAGGCTCACCTGAAGAGGAATGGGAGCCCAGAACCAAAGAAGACAATTTCGGAACCGGGGTCACACCCCGCTCCACACGGTCTGCCCCCGGGGATGGAGCCTCAAGCAAACTCGGGGTGAGAGTCACCCTCAGACCTGAAGACAGAATCGGCAACACAGCTGGAACCGTGGCCGGAAATAAGGGTTCCACCCCCCCAAGCATGAGATTGAGGAAGGGTGGGTTCCGACGGAACCAACACCCAAAGGGGCCTCGGAGCCTCAGACACTGTCGTTGTCAACGCCGAGGAAAGGGGTCCTCTCATAGATGCATATATAAGCCTCGGAACTGAGGGATCCAAGGGTGGAGAGTATGTAGGGGTCACCGATATAATAGACCAAAGCCCAGAGTGGGATGGGGTCTAGGAAAATTTGTAATTCCCCTGGCGGTCAGCAGCTGATCAAAAAGGCGCACCACATCCAATTCTGAAAGGCTCCTGGTGTACCTTACTGATGCCCCTGGGGGGGAATCAGGCCGGTCTAAAAAGGGACTGAAGGCTTGTCCGGCAAAAGGATCTGCAGACAGAGTATACTGGGTTCGTGGTGCATCACAGAACAGCACCGATAATTCCAATTTGGAAACCGTCAACAAAGGAATGATCGGAGCCGAGAACAGGCTCGGAGCCAAGGTCACAGCTGGGATGGAGGTCAATAACGGCTCTGAAGTTGTTTTTTGGACAGAGATGGGGGACGTTGGTACCGAGATGGAGGCAGATAGACTGGTTGGAACTGAGGCTGTAGTTGGCACCATAGTCAGAGCTGGGGCAGGCGCAGACGAGGCTACTTTGGTATGAATCACCGGAGCCAAACTCGGAGCCAAGGTGGTCTGAACCGAGGAGGCAGTATGGTGCTCAGTGGATCTCTTATGGACCTTATGCTTATGACTTTTGCCCCTATCACTGGCCGGTGAAGAGGGGTCTGAGCGAGGACGTTTCTTGTCCACAGAAGGAGGGGATGAGACATCAGACGCAGAAATAGCCTCCGAAAAAGGCAAAGGAAGCAGGCCCTTAAGGATCAATTTATTTCGCCGCTCATTCAGTGTCCGCTGACTGAAGCTGGCACAAATATCACATGGAGGTTTTGCCAATAAATGTGGAACCCCCAAACAATATACACACTCTTCATGAAGTTCACTATTTGTGAGTTTACCACTGCAAGAAGAGCAGTGTTTGAACCCCGTAGTCCCTTTCTTCTCAGACAAAATAGGAAACACTCACACACACAAAAACAGAAGAAAGTGAAGGAAAGAGGGAAATACCAACAATGGTATTGGGAGTACCCAAGTATAGAAAGGCCAATACCAACAATGGTAAGAAAGGAAATACCTGTGGGTAGAGCTGAGTGTAGTAAAGATACAAGAAATTAGCAAACTAACAGGAAAAAATCCACAAAAACTTGTAAAATTTAGAAAAATATAACAGCTGGAGAGCTCGGTGAAACGCTGCTGTATGGCTGTGCGGCAAACGAGATCTGAGGTAACTGAGTGAAGGGCATTGTTAGTAGCAGCTTAGCTCGAGAGTTTTTGGTGCACGCAAGCTTGGTATAAGGCCGACTCGGTTCCAAGGGCTCGGAACTGAACCTATCAGTGATGAATAGGAAGAAGATTAACAACTTCAGATGTTAGCTTATCTTAACCACACAGCATACCCTGACCCCCTGGATTCTCAGGCATGGGGTTGTAGATTTGCGACCTGTCAGTGTTCTACAGTTAATGAACCCCCATGTGACTTCATGGAAGGTGCTTCACTAGTGAATAATCAAAACAATGTTACCAACAACAATGAGAATCTTCTTTTAGAACTCCCCTTTACCTTGTCGGTTGAAGAGAATCCAAGCAAAGGAACATCACAACTATCAGAATCAGCAATTTCAGATTCCCCAGAGAGGTCAGACATGGTGGCAGAACCAGAAATTCAATGGCAACAACCAGAGGTAAATTGTGAGCACTCACTTAGAGTTTCAATGGTTCTTCGTGTGTTTTCATTACCAACAGTAAGGAGGATTTCACCATATACAATTATTCTGCTTACCATTTAAGCTCAGAGTGCGCAGACTTGTTTAAGCATGAACCCACTTTTGTCCCTAATGGATGTGCTAATATGGCAAAACTCCTAATGGATATTAAACTATGTATTAAAAAACTGAACTTGCTTGATGTCCCTACTAATATCTCAGATACTCTCAGGGTATAGCACTTTCAACCCTCCAGTTCATCCCACAAATCATTGTTTTGAAAAGATATGTAAACTGGATTTTCGGGCACTGTTCAAAAAAAAGAAGTTATGTACTCAACATAACGTTCCATCTGAGTAGTTCTTCATTTGTCTTCAACCTGTGGGGATACCAGATCTGAGCCGGCAATCTCACTAGCATCTGCTCTAAGCTCCAAGCTCCTCCCCTTACCCATAATACACCTCCACTACCTTCCAACCACCAGATCGAGTTTGCTGATCCTTATACTGATAACCCAACCTGAAAAATACTTTATAACCCAGAACTGCAGCCCACAGGCTGTTCACATGACAAGGTCAAGGGGAAGGAGGAAGGGACGGTTGAAGGCAAATGAAGTAGAACTACTCAGATGGAATGTTATGGCGAGTACATAACTTCTTTATCTGAAGTAGTTTACTTCATTTGGTCTTCAACCTGTGGGACAGAGTCCCCAGCTACTAAACTCCTGGGTGGCCCTCATGGAAGGATATTCCGGAGCACCCCGGAACCAAAGGATGCTCTCCTTCTAGAAGTCAAATCCAATTTGTAGTGAGAAATAAAGGTATGAGATGAGGACCAAGTAGCTGCAGAACAAATATCATCCAGTGAGACTCTATACCAAAAGGCTGCAGAAGTAGCCATGGATCTAGTGGAATGAGCTTTCACCTGACCCGGAGGAGACATGCCTTTGTCCTTATAGACCTGAAGGATGCATGAGGAAATCCACCTAGCAATAGTGACCTTAGAGATAGGTTTACCCAAAAAGGGTTTATAGAAGGACACAAACAATTGATCGGATTTATGGAAGTTTTTGGTCCTCTGTAAATAAAATCGTAATTGTCTGTGAACATCCAACAAGTGGAGTTTGTATTCCATTTTGTTAGCAAAATTAGGAAAGAAAACAGGCAAATTGATGGTTTGATTGATATTAACTTGTGATGCCACCTTAGGAAGAAAGGATGGATTGGTTCGAAGGGAAACACGATCTTTATGGAAACTCAAATATGGACATCTGATGGACAAGGCTTGCAATTCTGAAACCCTCTTAGTGGAAGTAATAGCCACCAGGAATGCTGTTTTCCAAGATAAGAATTTTAGAGCTGTGGTTGCAGCAGGTTCAAAAGGCGGAGCAACCAAAACTTGAAGAACCATAGTAAGATCCCATGGGAGAACAGGATCCATACCTGGTGGGCGTAACAGAAAAGTCCCTTTGATAAAGGCTTTACACGGCGTGGAAGAGGCCAGTGAGGCCGAATTCTCACACACATGAAAATGAGAAATGGCAGCCAAATGAACTATGATAGTAAAAGAACTAGCTCCCTGTTGAAAAATATTGGTAGGAAGTTAAGAATGGCAGAAATAGGAGCCGTGAAGGGGTCTAAACTCCTTTGAGATGCCCAGAAAAATGTTTCCATTTGCTGCGGTAAACCTTCTGGGGTGAAGATGTATGAGCAGCCACCAGAATAGACCTAACTGAAGAGGATAATCCAGGAGACTTGGCGATCATGGGAACTGGAGCAGCCAAGCTGTGAGCTTCTAACTGTCCATGTTCAGATGAGGAACCCCCGATGGGTTTGAAATCAGATCCTGAATGGGATCCAAGATCCAGGGTGGAGCCAGAAGGTGAGACCAAAGGAAGAGAAACCATACCTGGTGAGGCCAAAATGGGGCAATGAGGATCACTTTGCTCCCCAGTCGACGAGCTTTCTGTGGGAACCTCGAAATGAGAGGTACTGGAAGGTAAGCATACAGAAGACTGGGAGGCCAAGCATGGACTAGAGCATCTCTGGGGGACTCCGCCGGCAGGGGGTTCAGAGCGAAAAACTCACTGCACTTCACGTTGGAAGGAGATGCAAAGAGATCGCAAGGCTGACCCCACTCCAGGAAGATCTGCACCGCTACTGAACGATTCAGAGACCGCTCGTAAGGCATCAGAATAGTCTGACTTAACCTGTCTGCTAGAATGCTGGACCATCCCAGAATGTGCATTGCTATGAGAAAATGACTGGTGGAGATCGCCCATTCCCACACTCTCATGGCCTTTAGACAAAGGGGGTAAGATCTGGTCCCTCCCTGTTTGTTGATGTACCAGACCACTGACATGTTGTCTGATTGAAATGCAATGGTTCCCAGAGGAAGAAAGGCATGAAGGGCCTGCACCGCCAAAAGGACTGCCCTCATCTCTAGAACGTTTATGTGCAAGCTGGTTTCTACAGGGGACCGCAGGCCTTGGACTGTCCTGTCTGAACAATGCCCCCCCACCCAAGTTGGGAGGTGTCCATGGTCACTGTGGCTTGGGCAGAGGCTGAAACAAAGGGTCGTCCCTCCAAGATCTCCGGAGAGCACATCCACCACAGAAGGGACAACGGACAGACTCGACTGAGTTGTATTGGATACAATAATGGAAGATCCAACAGGGACCATTGCACAGCTAGTGTCCACTGCAGAATTCTCATATGTAACCGGGCGCACAGAAGAAGCGTTATGGTCACCACAATTGAACCTAAGGCCCTCAACACTGATTCTGCTGATGGAAGATGAGAATGGTAAATTAATGAGACATGCATCCTCAGGTTTTGTACTCTCTCTGAGGTCAGAAAGATTTTGCACTGTAAGGTGTCTATCCTTGCCCCAATGTAGTCTATCACCTGGACAGGATTTAGAAGTGATTTGGATGCATTCATTGTGATCCCCAAATGCAGAGCGAACTTTAAGAAATAATCCCTGGTTTGAAAAAGGAGACACCTGGTGGGAGCAGTGAGGAGCCAATCATCCAGATATGGGTAGACCTGTATCCCCTGAAGCCTCAGGTGAGCTGCTACTACCGCCATTACTTTGGTGAACACCCTGCGGACTGTGGTGAGACCAAAGGGTAGGGCTCAAAATTGGTAATGATTGACTCCTAGATTGAAGCAGAGGAACCTCCTGGAGCTTCTGTGCATCTGTATGTGATAGTAGGCATCCTGGCAATCTAACGAGCACATCCATTCGCTCTCTTGCAGGTACGGCATGATGGACTGTAGTGTGACCATCCGGAATTTTTCTTTGGCAACTGACAGGTTCAGGGTAGATAGGTCCAGAATGGGCCTCAAGTCCCCTGTTTTCTTTTGCAGCAAAAAGAACCTGGAGTAGAAGCTGGATCCAGACTGATCTGGGGGGACAGGTTCAATGGCTCGTTTTCCTAGAAGCTTGTAAATTTCCTGTCCTGCTGCCTCCATTTGCATGGGTGTTACTTCCAGGAGGTGTTTGGGAGGTTTGGGAGGAACCACAAAAGCGAGAGAGTATCCTCTGGATTTGATCTGAAGCACCCAGCGGTCTGATGTAATGGACTCCCATGCTACCAGGTGCAATGACAATCATCCCCCGACTGCCTCCAGAGTAGAGCAGTTGGGCAACCCCTCAGGGCTGCTGTCCAGGCCTATCCGAGAAAGGTTCTTGATGGGCCGGTGTCCATTCTGTCCCCCTATGCCTCTGGAGGAAGAAGAGCCCTGAGTGTCCCGGGAATACTGTGACTTCCGGAACCACATCTTCTTTTGACCTCTCTGATTCTGGGAAAAGGATCTTTGAGGGTTCGAGAAGCAGATTCTGACGGCAGACAGTGTCTTCCCATCCTTCTCACTCTGGACTAAAGTCTCTGATGGTCTTACCAGAGAGACTAGCGCCATCATAAGGGGCATTGGCAAAAGATGCCTTGAAAGGTTCCAAAAGCTGACATAGTCTAAGCCAGACATTGTGCCACATGGACATGCAGGACCCAGTTGCTCTAACCGCTCCTTCAGTAGCATGTGAGAGGAGTTGCACGGACGTGTTGGAGACTGCTTTCAAAGTGTCCATCCTCACAGAGAACAAGTCCCTGTCCTCCTGTAACATGGACTTAGGGGGAGACTCAGCCAGCTCCTTGACCAGGTCACGCTGGAGTCTCGTGACATGGGCCAGGTCGTTCAGCGCCCTAATAGAAAAAGATGCTGACGCATAAACCGGCTTCCCTAAGTGGTCCATCATCCACAACTCTCAGTCAGGAGGATGAACCGAGGAACTCTCTTGGGCTAGTTCCTTCTTTGTGGCTGCTGCTATCACCATAGCATCTACGGGGGAGTCCTTGTTCCACACTGGCCTATCTGAAGGTGGACTCAAGATCTTATCGGGCCTTTTAAGGATTGGTTCCATGGTGTCCGGCTCCTTCCAGGCCGGCAAGGTGACCAGGTCCACCAAGGGATCTGTGGGAGGGGACACCCAGGAAGTAGATGGCCGAAAGCCTCCAGGAACATGGACTCATCAGAAGAAGGTTTGGGGGGGACCAACCTCCCCATTGGCGAAGGATTTCCATGATGTCTCCAAAGGAGACATCCTCAGGAGGTGACCTGGGGGAACCTTCACCATCATCCAAATCCGTGTCCTCGGTGAGGGACTCGGGGAAGTCCAAGTGCCTCCTCTTACACATATGCTTGCGAGGCACGTCTCCTGTGGGGCTTTTCGGGGGGAACTTGCAAGCCATGTGTTCCTCAGGGAGAACTGTCTGGGGCTCCTCGAGCATGGCCTGTCCCTCTGGTAAAATGACAGTTTTCGTAGCTAGAGCCGAGGGGGTCGGGCGGAGTCTGAGGGGATAGTCAAGGGTCTCAATCCAGCGAAGTGAACCCTTTCTACCACATCGAATGCCGAGGGAGAATGAACCTCCTGGGGAACCAATAAGGAAGCCGGTCTCCCCGGATCCGATGTGAGAACTGGAGCTGGGCCGGAAGTGGACAGAGCTCCTAGGGAGGGAACTTGGCCCGACAAAGCTGGAGCCGATGAAAAATGTTCCACTCCTTTGGATCCGACACTCAAGCTCCGTCTCCGAGAGTGGCTCGGATCCAAATTGGTCAGATCCGACACACACCAGACAGCTGTCGGCGTCGAGGAAGCAGGTACTGTTGGTGCCAACCCCCTGACTAAGGCCATCCTCAGATCCAAGTACTCCGAACCCAGTGGACTGATCAGAGAAGGAGAAATCTGTGTAAAAAAAAAGGAAGTGAGCTCCCCCCCTTCCAGAGGGAGAGGGGGCTGGCAAGACCCCTATCTGGATCTGAGTACGAATGAACCTCCTCATCATTTTATCCATGTCAACTTCCGATAAGCTCCGCGTGGACCTCAACGAGGCCACTGACTCGGCTGACTTTTGGTGGGAGAAGGGAGGTCCAGGGACCTCTTACATTTGTCAGGTCTGTGGGATTTTGACTCTCTCTCCTTTTCTCTGCCCCTTTTCTGCTCCACTTCCACAGGCTTTGAAATGGGAAGTTGAGTCCCAGCCTGGGAGGGAGGAGAAGCAAGGGAGGAAGGAGAGGCGGCCACAGCAGCCGCTGTGACGGAAGCCAAGTAGGAGGCAACCACCTCAGAAGTGGGAAGAAGGCCTTTCAGGGCCAACTTAGCCTTCCTGTCCTTGATAGCTCATGGGTTAAAACCCGCACATGTAGAGCAGCCAGTACTGAGATGGGCAACAACCAAGCACATTACACAAAGAGTGTGGCCATCTGCTGAAGACAATTTATGGCCACGCTCAGTGCACCTTTTGAATACAGGCTTATCAGCCATGCTTCTATCCAGACAATGAAACAAGAAAGGGATAAAAGGAGAGAAAAATACCTGTTTTCCCACTTAAACCACTCACCACTCTCAAGTCACACAGAACACACTGAGGGGGGAGGAGGAGGGGAAGCAAAGCACACTAACCAACTAATGCTAAACTACAACAAAGATCAATTTCACAATGCATCAGTGAGGGGAGGAGAAGAGGAACCTACACTAAAACACTATACTAATTTCAGAGAAAAAAAGCTGCTTAAAAGCAGAAAAAAAACCACTCACTACTCTGAGCTCAGGAGATCACGATGCTTCAGCAAGCCGCGGCAAACGAGATCTGGGGGTTGGAAGGTAGTGAAGGTCTATTATGGGTAAGGGGAGGAGCTTGTAGCTCGGAGCAGATGCTAGTGAGATTGCCAGCTCAGATAAACAGGTTGACGACAAAATGAAGTAAACTACTTCAGATCAACAAAACAAAATCTTTCTTAAATAACAACCTGCTACATGATGAGAAAAAACTTCTGAGACAACTAAGTAACCAAAACTTAAGGTTGATGAAACCAGACAAAGGTGGTGGTCTGATGGTGATGGAAGCACATGACTATAAACAAAAAATGCTTAATATGTTTTTTGGTGCTTGATGCTACCTACAATAAGGTGTCATTAAATAAACTTACCACAGCCTACAGAAAAATGAGGGACACCCTTAATGATTTATTTATAGATAAACAAATTGACCTGAACGAACACAACTACTTAAACTTCACGGCACCTATTATTCCCTCAATCTTTGGCATCCCAAAAATTTATAAAGGTATTGAGGAGCCACCAATGAGACCGATCATGGATGCCAGAGGTTCGACAACACACTCCTGTGCCAAGTTCCTTGGTGAAGAATTAAAACATTTGGTCACCCAAGAAAAACACATTTGTAAAGATTCTTGGGACTTTTTGGGACCAAAAGTCGGGAAGCGGAAACAAATTTCTTATTCTGCCACTGTCGTTTGCTTGTCCGTACAGGTAGATTTAACTGCCAAGTATAGTACTCTATCCTAACAAGTGAAGCAGGTGGTTGCTTAACATTAAAGATCAGGTCTCATGCTATAGAAGGTAGCTGATTTATCTTTTTCCAAATATCAGACCATAATCACCACACTCCATGCCCTACAGTAAAGTTGTAAAAATATTTTAAAACATTAAAATGAAAAGTTAATTGTGACCCCACTAGTGCCTGTGATCCCTGCCTACCATAAATATTGCTACACATAGAGTATGCCTTTGTACACATTCTTGACATGCATTGTGGTATAATGGACCACAAATTTGAAGTAGTGCATCTCAGTTACCAGTTTTTGAGATTTTAGCAGCCCTAGGACTTTGTATGCAGTACTGTCTCTAGTGTTTGCACTTGAGAGAGTAAGAAGAAGCAGTGTATTAGGTAACTGGATGACTACCTTTTAACAGAAGACTACACAGAGACACAGAACCTTTGCCAGCAAAAATGTTCTTAAAATTAGGCATTGCCATCCTTTATAATCCTTGGGCTTGTTTGAAGATTTTTTTTTAATTTCTGTGTATCATAATTAATCCAACAGTGCATAAGATATTTCTCTACTAGATAACTGCAGAGAATAGTGAGACATATTTCATCCAGCAGAAACTGAGCACAAGAAAAGATGTTTCAGAGCTCTAGGATGCATTTATTCATAGTAGAGTATAATTCTAAGTGTAAGGTCTGCATGTGGAAAAAAATGGTCTATCACATCCAAGCAGAATCAAGTCAATTAAAATTATTCAAATTCTCATCTGAGTGTTTATAACTAATCAGTATTACAAAACATTGAATGTGTACTGCAGAAGTGAATGAGACAAGATACTGATATTTGAAGTGTTATCTTTAATTGGCTCTCTCAGAATAGATAAAAAGTATGGATAAAATAAAAACTAACCAATAACCACAAATCATTGCTGTTAATACAGATTTATTTTAATTTGTTTATTGTACAGTTTGTTTACTAAGCAACTAGTCAGTAGACTCTTTTCAGTTGCAGGATTATTAAGTCATTAAAGTTCAAGATAGATGTAAAAATAAAATTTCAAAGCAGGCATAAATAGGTTATAGTGCATATTCAACTAATGTTGCAAAGTTAGTTGAGAGTTTATGATTAATGTATGTTATTTGCAAGGAATTTAGTATAAGCAATGCACTTTTCATTGTGTGTACACTTTTGTAGAAATCACTGAAATACTATGCAATGCCTTTTGTCAAACAGTTACTGGTTATAACCAGAAATATAGTTAGCCTGTATCTCTGAAACAAGCCATCTGGATTTTTCTTAAATTAATTCTTGCAAAGATTTCATGAATTGGTCAAGGATATTATTAACTTCATTTGCTAAGTGCTTCCAAGTATCTGGCCCCATTCTTGAAAAGACTTTTTCTCCAATTGCTTATTTAAATCTCTGTCTGGAGAGTACGAGGATATCCTATTAGCTACTTTTAAGTGAGTAGTTTTGATTTCTAAGAGGAAGTTTTCTTTTCAGAGGTAGACCATAGCCCAATTAAATTTTAAATGCTAATCTCCCCGTAGAAGGGTAACCCTATTAGGTATAGGGAGCCAGTGAAGCTGGTTCAGTAAGTAACAACCATTTATTTTGACAGGCAAAGATAATGAACCTGCTTATTTTTAAGTCAGTTGCTTGCAATGTTTGACAACTGTATGCAGCGTAGTGGTAGGACAAATTTCAGTTTTCGCATTGGGACTTTTATGACTATGGCTTTGAGGGAGGCTGGAGAGAGGAAATGTGATATGCGATAGCATACTTTGTCTATAGGTAACTTTAGTAGTTATGTTAGTATGAAGGGAGAAGTTAAGAGAAGGATCCAAGGCTAGACTAAGGTATTTCTGCTCACTTACACTTGGAATAATATTACCATTAAGGCCCTGAATCAGCATGTTGAGTATAGTAGAGAGCTTTTTGAGACTTGAGAATAACATTAGATTAGTTTAAGAATCTGCTTAAAGCCATTTGCAGAATGAAATGGATATGTATTGCAGGTTAGTCTGGAAGACTTGAGTTTTGCAAGACTCCATCAACAGAATATCATCTGCCTATATTATGATATTTTGCTAAAGGGGGTCCAGTGTAATGTCACTTATGAACAAGGAGAAGAATAAAGGACCTAATGCAGATCCTTGAGGGACAAACATTATTAAGTTTGGCCTGTCCAGAGGAGGTTTATTAGAAAAAAATACCCCTATATCTAAACCATTAAGTAATAAAACTCACTGACTATGCAATCAAAGCAAATGTTAACAGATATAAAACTGACAAATCATTAAACTGCTGCCCCCATCCTGTTCAACCCTAACAATTTTGCTACATCTGAAAAAGAAAGATGAAGCTGGAACTCCCTAGGTAAGCTGAATATCCCTTAAAATCCGCAGTATATATCCTTAGTTCAACATATTGAAGAATTAATATGTGGTGGTCAAAAATGCACCCCTCTCAAAAAAATCACATCCAGTCCCAATAAATAAATGTGAGAAGTTTAGTTAACTCTTAAAACCTTTTAACGTTTGTCTTCAGGCTTAGTACAGCTTAAGACAGTTGCCTGGTAACTAAAGAATGGAGAATGGGGTCTGCCACCTATTAAAATGTGGCAATGAACTATACCAAGGCATTTTGTACTTCAGCATATACATGCATAACTGACCAGGACAATGTATTGGACAACCTGAGTGCAGTCATATCCTTCAACTGAGTAAAATCATTAAATTCAAGAAAAATCATATCTTTCAACTGAGTAAAATCATTAAACCAATTCAAGAAAAATCTGAAACAGTATTTCATGACACACTGGCTATGCTGCTGCTAGAATCCAGACTAACTCCTACCATATAGTATACGAAACAGTATTGTAAGGAATACCTAACTGCTTCTATCCGATTGTCTGTAACCATATAGGTCTGAGCTATGATTGACAAAAATTGTTTTTAATGTTCATGCTTAATTTCAATATATATATTTTTTTAATGATGGAGCTTTTCTCCCCGGGCCTTCGCTGAAAATGGATATGTATCTAGTCGGACTATCCCGGTCAATAAATGTAAAATAAATAAATAAAAATAAAATTTGGGGGAAAATAAATCCTCTTGAGTTCAATAGAAATTATTTACTTATAACTGTATATGTCCAGGACTTATATACTGTGATCCCTCACAAGTAAAGTATTGAGAGGTTTTCTAAATACCTGATACATACGGGTGTAAGCCAGGACAATGTAAACACCTATGAAACTCTAATTGAAATTGTGTTAAACAATAATTTTATATTGTTTGAACATGAATACTACCATAATGCACAGGTGAAGCAATGGGTTCTGCATGTGGCTGACTTTTTGATAATACTGTAATGACAACATGGGAATACAATTTTGTGTTCAATTCAGAGTTAATAAAAATTGTCTGCTGTATACCCATATTTGTGAATGACACATTGTATGGAATGATGATTTTGACAGCTTTCAAAGTTTTTTGATTATATCAATGCAACCACTAATTTTTTGAAGTTTACATTTCAGGCCAGTGAATCTAGTATTTCTTATCTAGATATTCTTCTATCTAAAGACAACGATAGAAATTAATTTTATGCTCAGAATTACTGTAAAATGCACGTTCTCTAACACCTATTTGCATTATTCAAGTTTACATCCTCCTCACCAAAAACATGCTATGTGGTCAAGGGCCACTTTGTAAGAGCAGCAAGAATTGTGTCAACATTTGACAATTTTCTAGACAAATGTCAGACAATTAAGGACATGCTCCTGGCCAGATGTTAACCCCATGCTTTTGTTAACCAACTTATGTATGAAGTAATGAACAAAAAATGTTTTTTTCAAGCCAGTTTTAAGTCATCATGAAACATCAGTAGGTGTTGTACAAATAGGTGAACATATGGTCAACAACACTGCCCCTTCTCATGAATCTACCCCCCCCTCACATCTATACATCACCCAGTACAAAATAAAGATTTTACTAGCTTCATCACAAACTATAACACTGATAATACAACCATTAGAAGCATAATTCAGAAAAACTGGGCTAGGGAAGACAGGCATGTTATTGAAATGGTGGGGGACACACCACACGTTACATATAGTAGGGTTGTAACCTTAAAAATATAATTGTACGCCCTAGTGAAACATCAATATCCACTAGTCATAAAATCCATCGTATGTCCAAGTGTGGTTGTTGCTCCATTTATTTGCCCCTGCATTATTGTGGGAGAACAAGTAATTATAAAGAATTTTACAATTAACATAAAAGGGGCATTTAACTGCTGAACTAGCAGGGTAGTATATATGGCATGTTGCCAACACTGATTGGTTTTCTACATAGGGAAAACCAAATGCAAGTTTAAAGAGAGAGTTGCTGAGCATTTATATGACATAAAAAAAGGAAACATTTTTATTTTATTTATTTATTGTTAACCGGGAAAGTCTGACTTGGAATGAAGCCAATTTTCAATGGAGGCCCGGGGAGGAATGCATAATGCCCTAGCAAAACATTCAGTAGAACACCCAGATCATGAGTTTAGGTTCACAAACATGGAAAAGGTAACACTTGGTGAACGTGGCAGCCCTTGGCAGCTTAAACTAGAAGAATATGAATTATATTGGCAACTTATGTTTAATGCAAATTCCTGGCCAGGTATAAATGATCAGTTGCCTTTTAAAACGGAGAGCATTGCAAAGATGACACTGCTGCCATTGTTTACAAACAGATTTATTAATTTATTTTATTTATTCATTCATGACTAAGTATTTTTTACCAAAATGTTTCTAACTGTAATTTTGTGTGCATGCAAGTTAAGTGACAAGAGTTTTAAATTATTTTAAAATTATTTAAAACTATTCAGGTATTTGAGTTGCTATTGTGTATATTTACTTTAACTTGGTGATTTTTACTGACGGTAACTTGGGATTTGCAGAGGGGTTCATCTGTCACATGATTTTAAGTTGCTCACATGATTTGAAAATGTTGGTCATATGATATTAAAAGTGCATCTAAATGTTGTTAGACCACTTCATATTTATCTAATGAAGCTTTATTATTGATTAAAACGAAAGAGCTTATCAACAAGTTTTAAACTGTTCCAGGTTTGACTTGGTGAGAGCAGATGGTAATCCCTTGCCTGAATATTTGAGCTTCACCTCATATAGTGATACTGGAATAACTATACACAAAGTTCAGAGAAGTTTTGAAGTACAATACAAATGCTCTTTGGCAAAGAATGGAAGGACTGTGTTGTCTAAGGAATGCCAGCTGGAAGATGGAGGAGTTCCCAAGGTTCCTCCAGAAGTGAGTGTCAACAAGATGAAGTTCTAAAAGCAAGGAGAACAACTTCATGAAGTGTGCATAAAGAACATATTCAGATCAACTTTCATGCTGAAAATAGAGTCCACTTTGTTGATAGCATCTATAAAAAAAGAAATTATGCTAGTCTTAAGTTCTGTAATAGTCAGTGACTCTGGGCTGTATTTCTGCCATGCACGCAATATCTTTGGAGTATCAGTCAACAGTTTTTCTGAAAGTAGTATAAAGAGGATTCATTAACGTCACATCTCCTGAGAACACTCTTTTAAATGTTTATGAAGGATAGAGTCAGTTATTAGCAGTGCATTTAAATGTCAAAGCCAGAAGAATGTTACTGGATGTATAATGACCAGATATTGCCAGATTCCTCTGAGGACTCTAAGTATATGCAAGAAAATGGAAGCAAGATAACCAAGTATAGCAGTGAGATTATCTTTACACAGTTAAGAGGAGCAGAAGCAAGTACTTACATAATGTTTTGCTTCCAACTCAGATACCAACTTCTCTGCAAAAACAAAGCTCATTTATTTGTACCAGACCTGAAGCAGACTGCATGAATCTTGCATCCCAGAAACAACTGGTAATGGCTCTGGTGAATACATGGTGATGAAGTCAGCCCCTATCATCTGACTTCTAATAAGGCAAAGGTCTTGTAATGATGATGATATTCATACCGCTCTTTTGGATGATAAAAGGTCTTCCACAGACAAAGCACTTTAGTTAAGTTCTTCTCCATCAGTTGGATTTTTTGGTAGATTTTTTTTTGTGCTTTGTAGTTCACACAAACCACTCTAAAAGCCAAGCTTAAGACATTTTATAATAAAATTGCAAAATTCGCAACAAATTCCAAAAACTTCTCCCATCACTATACTGCTGTACACTCCCTAAAATGCCTGGAACTACCAAAGTACCTCACCTATCTGCAGCTAACTATGGCGCAAAAACTTTTTTTAAACCTTGCTCTATTTTCACTTACTCCCTCCAAAATAGGCCCATTAAGTCTGAGAATCAGCAACTTCTGCAGGTTTACGAGCCAAATTTACCCCCGGCCAATGTCTTTATTCTTACTCTTTAGCCATTAGAACCTTCCAGAATCCTGGCCACTTCAAAACTTCTCTATGTGTATACATGTCTTTCATCTGAAACTGTACTTGCACTCAGCCTTCTTGAATACCTAAGTTCTAATGATATATTTATTTTTCTACTTTTATGCCATGCTGACTAAAAAATCCTCTATGCTCTAATTATCTCTAAAAATATTGTAATTTGTCACTGCTATTTGCCTTGCCTCTGGATTAATTCACAACTAAACTGCCAAAAAACTAAAACTGGATGAACTAGGAGGACATAGGTTTTGATTTAGTGCTTTTACTCTCTTTAATTACTCAAAGAACTTCATCAAAATAAATACACAAAAATAAAACTTGTTTAAATACCATTGTCAAACCAATGATAACAATAGTACATCTTGACCTCACTTCCCATTACTGATGCCATTTTAAAACACATTTTATATTTAAATTATCATTAAGTCCTGGGGGGGGGGGGGTCAGCATTCAACAACAGCTGCTATTTTAATTCTTTGTATTTCAGGCAACTGTCTACATCACCTGTAAAATCCCTAATTGTTCTAAAACATTAAATTTAAAGTTGTTAAAATCTTTGCAAATACTACTACTACTATGTTTGGCTAAAGCATTTTTTATATCTTTATTTTTACAGCATTTTTGTGCTCCCTTACTCGAGTCAGGCACCTCTTAATTTTGCCAATATAAAAACTACAACACGTCTTACAGATGCTCATGTAAACCACATGCCTGGAATTACAATTATAAAAATGGGAATGCCTTAAAATGTAGTTTCGTGTTGAAATAAACTGTTTACTTTCTAGTGTAAAATGACACATTATAGTTACCACCTTGAGACATTCCCCTTATTCTCGCTTCACTTTGACACTCAAACCCATCTGTTAACTCAAAGGACTGTTGAAGTTTGTTTTTTTTATAATTAAATTGGGGATTGTTACCAACAGTATTAAGAAAATCTTTATTCCTCTGCAATATACACCAGTTATTACATAATGCCTGTGAATCTGTATACACGGGGAAGGGAACCTCACTATGTCTTTATTTTCTGTACCTCATTTTTTAACTTCAAAGCCATTAATAAGTACAGGTGCGAATTTGGTGTTTCTAGATTCTTTGACTTTGGTCATCAACGTTATCTATAAAACTGCCTTGGTAATTCCTTTCTAAAAACATCTGCTTAAGATGGTAACACTCTTTCTGAAATACTTTATCATTAGTAATAATGTGTGATAGGTGAATGTACTGGCCTTTAACAGTATTTTTCTTCATGAACGGATGTTGACTGCAATAATCTAAGTAACAATTTCTAAACGTACTTTTCTGTGTATATTGGATAGAAACTTGTCTTGATGATTGATGCACAAATTTATATCTAAAAACTGTATTTCTGCACCTATCTTTGAAATAGTAAAATGTGAGAAACCGATACTATGTAATATCACTTTATTTGTTCAACTCTTCTCTTGAATCCTGCCATAGAAAAAAATAGCATCTGTATATCATTTGTACAGTTTTAGCTTACTGAATCCATCTAACTTAACTAAAACTTCTTCCTCCCAGGCGCTTAACACTAGGTTCTCGCAAAAGATGAACCTAACTTAGCCCCAACAGTCACACCCCTTATCTGATGGTAGATTGTATTATTCCCAATGTATAAAATTCTGCTTTTTATTG
This sequence comes from Protopterus annectens, assembly GCF_019279795.1. Taxonomy (NCBI): domain Eukaryota; kingdom Metazoa; phylum Chordata; order Ceratodontiformes; family Protopteridae; genus Protopterus; species Protopterus annectens. Next base: position 744,446,657 of record NC_056729.1, read on the forward strand.
TACTGGTGAGCTTTTCTGCCCGGTCTTCCACTGAAAATGGGCACTGAATGGCCCAGTGGACTTTCCCGGTTAACAAACTCCAAATAAATAATTAAATATCAAAAATGACTCCAATTATGATGTGAAAGGCAATGCTCTTGTCTTTTGTGAAGGGGATAGCACCAGAGAGCATATTCAACTGTGTGTGTATTCATTTCAGAGTGATGTCTGGTAATATGGAAAACTGCTGTGGGAAACATTCTCATTAGGAAGCAGTCCCCACCCTAGATTGTAAGGTTTATGAGATGGTAAAGGATGGCTGGATACTGGATGTATAGACTTGATTTTACACTCCCTGGAATGAATGAAATAATGAAAGTTAATAGGGACTCATCCCTTAGTGAGGCCTATTTAGAAAGATTGCAGAGATGATGAAACACCAGCTTTTAGAGAGGAGAAAGCATATTTATATAAATGTAAATGAGTTTGATAGCAGGCAGCAGTTATTGCTTTCTTGAAGGTTATGCTCTATGAAGATGAACTAAGTCCAAAAAGATGTTTTGAGAAAAAAGTACCCTTCTCCAGCACCTTTCCACCACCTGTCTTCTTTTTTTGAAGGAAATGAGCAATGCATGAAACAGTCTTTCTTGCCACTTGAAACATTAGTTCTATCCCTCAGAGATTCACTACTTGCTCGGATGTAGAGAAAGCGCAAACTGAACTAGTTATTAATGTGTTTGTTTGGTTTCATGAAGTACTGCTCAAAAATATTCTGATGATTATGTTCCAAGTATAAAATAGGTTAATTTTATAATGACTGAATATGATTTTATTTGCAATATTTCTGTATTGTTAATATCGTCCTTGAAAATAATTAAACAGAAAGGTGCAGGCATTTCTGATAGTTATCAGCAGACATAAAGAGACTGGTCAACTAAATGTTACTCATGTCTAGAGACAAATGAAAGTCCAGTAATGACATCAAGTTTAGAAGCCCTGGCAGACTTTGAAGGACAAAATGCTTCATGTAGAGACTGCATTTTTTTAGTCTACTGTGAAGTACTAGACTGCAGATCTGGTGCTTGCAGCTTGTGGCAGACATCAAATCATGTGGCAATTTTCTTTTTACATGGCACTTTTTAAAGGACTGTTGCTGCTGCATTTTAGTAGAATGCTTCAAAATAAGAAGTTATGTACTCACCATAATGTTCCATCTGAGTAGGTAAACTTCATTTGTCAGAAACCTATGGATATTGGATCCGAGCCGGCAGCTTCAAACAGCTAAGATCCGAGCTCCAAGCTCCTCCCCTTTACCCATAACCCCCTGCTATCCCTTCCTGACCTCAGATCGAGTTTGCTTATCAGCATAAAGCATAGAACACCAAAGAACCACCTCCATACTTTAACCTAAAACAATCCACAATGACAAGCAGGATTCCTTTGAGTATCCATATGGGTTAGGGGGACGGAGGGAGGGTCGGTTGCTGTCAAATGAAGTTTACCTACTCAGATGGAACGTTATGGTGAGTACATAACTTCTTAATCTGAAGTAGTTAACTTCATTTGTACATCAACCTATAGGACAGAGTCCCCAGCTACCTAATTCTTGGGGAGGTCCTCATGGAAGGAGGTTCCGGAGCACTGCAGAGTCGAAGGATGCACTCCCTCTAGAAACAATATCCAATTTGTAATGGTTTATGAATGTATGAGGTGAAGCCCAAGTGGCTGCTGAACAAATGTCATCCAACGACACCCTAGATCGAAAAGCAGCAGAGGTAGAGATCAATCGCGTAGAATGGGCATGTACTCCTTGAGGTGCAGACCGGTCAGAACTCTCATATGCCAAAGGGATACATTGTGAGATCCATCTGGACAAAGTGACTTTTGATACAGGTTTTCCCAAAGTGGGTTTAGCAAAGGATTCAAAAAGCTGGTCTGATTTCCTATGATCAGCTGTTCTGTGCAAATAGAATCTCAGTTGCCTATGTACGTCTAGAGAGTGTAACCTGTATTCACCTTTATTCTGGTAATTTGGAAAGAAGACTGGTAAATTAATAGATTGGTTGATATTAGACTTCGAAGCAATTTTGGGCAGAAAGGAGGGATTGGTCCTGAGTGAAACTATCTTTGTGAAAAATCAAATATGGTGGCTTGGTGCAAAGGGCTAGAAGTTCCGAAACCCTTCTGGCTGAAGTAATGGCAACAAGAAAAACTGTCTTCCAAGATAAGTATTTCAGATCCACCGAAGTTGCAGGCTCAAAGGGAGGAGCTGTCAGAGACTGAAGGACAAGGGTTAAGTCCCAAGGAGGGACTGCATCTTTAACTAGAGGCCTTAAAAGAAAAGTGCCTTTTAGGAAGGTCTTACATAATTTATACGAGGTCAAAGGGCCGAGATCACTCCCAACATGAAAGTGAGAGATTGCAGCCAGCTGGACTTTGACCGTAGAAGAGCTAGCACCTTGGTCGAATAAGCCCGACAGAAAATCTAATACTGCTGGCAATGGAGCTGTAAAGGGATCTAAATTTTGATGCTCCACCCAAATACAAAAACACTTCCATTTGCTATTATAAATCCTTCTCGTAGACGGCTTGTGAGCGGCTACTAGTATAGCCTTGACAGGGGACGAGATACCGGGAGTCCTAGCTATCAGTGGAACAAGATCAACCAAGCTGTAAGCTTGAGGTTGTCCAGGTTTGGGATTGACAGGCCTGATGGGTGAGAGATCAGATCCGGGATGTGATTTAGAATCCATGGGGGGTTCACTAGATGAGACCATCGACATGGGAACCAAGGTTGATGAGGCCAGAATGGGGCAATGAGGATTAGTCTGCTCCCCAACCGTCGGGCTTTCTGTAAGAACTTTAGCATCAGGGGAAGAGGAGGGTAAGCATAAAGCAGACCGGGTGGCCAAACATGCACCAGAGCGTCTCTGGGGGATTCCCCGGGTGGGGGAATTAGAGCGAAGTAGTCGCACTTTGCATTCGAAGGCGAGGCGAAATGATCGCAACGAGGTTGACCCCACTTGGAGAAGTTTAGCTTCGCTACTCTGGGGTTCAGAGACCACTCGTACGGTGAGAGGATGGTTCGACTCAGTCTGTCTGCCAAGATGTTGGACCGGCCCAGAATGTGCATTGCTATGAGAAAGCGGTTGTTGGATATCGCCCATTCCCACACTCTCATGGCCTCCCGACAAAGTGGATAGGACCAGGTTCCCCCTCGTTTGTTGATATACCAGACAACCGACATATTGTCTGTCTGAATCGCAATTGTCCACGAGGGAAGAAGGCTGTGAAGTCTCCAAATGGGTCCACGTGCCTTGGACAGTCCTGCACATGCAGTGCCCCCCCACCCGAGGCGAGAAGCGTCCGTGGTCACTGTGGTTAGAGGAGGGGACATAGAGAAGGGGCGCCCTTTCTGGAGGTCTGGGGACTGGAGCCACCATAAGAGGGCTTTCCTGTAAACCCTGCTGAGGGAAATGGGGAAGCTCAGGGAATGCCGCAGGAGGGACCATTGGACTTGCAAGGTCCATTGAAGAACTCTCATATTCAAGCGCGCCAAGGGTAGAAGGTTGATAGTTGCCGCCATCGAGCCTAAAGCCCTCAGGACCAATTCCGCAGGGGGAGCTGGGGATTGTAGCAGGGCCAATATGTGGAGTTTTAGAGTTTGAAGCCGGTCTGGAGTCAAGAAGGCTAGTAGCTGGTTTGTGTTCAATCTGGCTCCAATGAAATCTAGGATTTGGGTTGGAAGAAGGGAAGATTTTCTGATGTTGATCGTGATCCCCAGCCGGGGAGCTAGATGGCGAAAGTAGTCTCTGGCTGCGCATAGTAGATGCCTGGTGGGGGCGGTAAGGAGTCAGTTGTCCAGGTACGGAAAGACCTGAATTCCCTGGAGTCTCAGGTGGGCCGCTACAACTGTCAAAACCTTGGTGAACACCCTGGGGGCTGTGGTGAGACCAAAGGGAAGGACCCTGAACTGGTAATGGCTGGCTCCTAGCCGGAAGCGGAGAAACCTCCTGGATCGTCTGTCCATCAAAATGTGGTAGTACGCATCCTTGAGGTCTATGGAGCACATCCAGTCATTCCCCTGTAGAAGTGGGAGAATGGATTGGAGGGTGACCATCTGGAATTTTTCTTTGGCTACTGACAGGTTTAGGAAGGACAGGTCGAGGATTGGTCTTAAGTCACCCGTCTTTTTTGGCACCAAGAAGAACCTGGAGTAAAAGCCTGATCCAGACTGGTCTGGGGGGACGTGCTGGATTGCTCTTTTTTCCTAGCAGCTGGAGGATTTCCTCGGCTGCCGCCTCCCTTTGATTGGGTGGGACATCGGGGAGGCTTCGGGGAGTGGGAGGGGGATTTAGAAGGGGAATCTTGTAGCCCCTGGATATGATCTGAGGCACCCAGCGATCTGTTGTAATGGACTCCCAAGTTGCTAGGTGCCTTGAGAAATGGCCCCCGACTGCCTCCAGAGTGGAGCAGTCGGGTAACCCTTCAGGGTTGCTGCGTGGGCCGATCAGAGAAAGGTTTTCTGGACCCGAAGTTCTTTGGACCCCCTCTGCCTTTAGGAAAGCGCCCACTCTGTCCTCCTTTGCCTCTGAAGGACGAGGGGTCCGGAGCGAAATGGGATTGCTGAGACTTCTGGAACCACATCTTCTTCTGTCCCTTTTGCTTCCTCGAGAAGGACCTCTGGGGAGCAGAGAAGCAGACTCCGACGGCAGACGTCTTCCCGTCTTTCTCACTCTGGACCAATGCATCGCATATGGTCTTGCCAAAAAGGGCAGAACCATCAAACGGGGCATTTGCGAATGACGCCTTGAAAGGTTCCGCGAAATCACAGTGACGGAGCCACACCTGTTGCCGTAGGACGACGCCCACTCCACTGGCTCTAGCGGCTCCTTCCGTGGCATGGGATAGTAACCGCATAGAGGTATTAGAGATAGATTTGAGAGTGGCCATTCGGGTTGAGAACACTTTCTTATCCTCCACCGACATGGACTCTGGGGGCGACCCAGCATATTCTTTGATGAGATCCCACTGGAGTCGTATCACGTGTGCCATATAATTCAGCAACCTCACAGAGAAGGTGGCTGAAGCGAACACCCGCTTCTCCAGATGGTCCATCGTCCGAGACTTCTTGTCTGGAGGACGGACCGAGGAACTCTACTGGGACAGTTCCCTTTTGGTGGCGGCCGCCACCAACATGGCATCTTCCAGGGCTCCCTTGCTCCAACATGACGTATCCAAAGGGGAGCTTAGGATTTTGTTAGGCCTCTTTGGAATGAGCTCCACAGTGTCCGGTTCCTTCCATGCCCTGGTAGTAATCAGGTCTACCAGGGGGTCGGTGGGAGGGGACACCCAAGAGGTAGATGGGCCTGCGTCAAATGCCTCCAGAAACACAAACTTGTCAAAAGAAGGTTTTGGGGCTGACCACCCCCTCTGATCCAAAGCATCTCCATGATGTCTCCGAAGGAGACGTCTTCGGGGGGGGCCTTGGGGAACCTTCCCCTTCCTCCAAGTCTGTTTCCTCTGTCAAGGACTCGGGTGAGTCCAAGTGCCTCCTTTTACACTTGTGTTTGTGAGGACCCTCCTTGGGGGGGGGCTGTCTGAGGAGGCCTCAACAACTACATCCTGTTCTGGCAAGGGAACAATCTGGGACGTTTATGCAGGCTGTCCCTGGGACCGGGTGATGGAAGGTAGACCTGTCTGAGAAGGAGTGCAGGGTGGAGCCGTAGCCGAAGCCAGGGGCCTGGAGTCCCTCAACAATACCCTCTCCACCACATCGAATGCAGAAGGAGATTTGCTCTCTCTCGGATCCAAGAGCAGACCCTCCCTCGGATCCGATGTGCAGATCGGGGCCGGTGCCGAGGCGATCGGATCCGTAGGGCCAGCATGCTCTGACCGCGACAGAGCCAAAGTCATACTGACACCTCTGGATCCGATGCTCAGCTCTCAGCTCAGAGAGCTCGGATCCGAAGAAAAGGGAGCAGATGGACTCGAGGGTGCCATCGGAGCCGAAGTACAGGACATTTATCGGCGCTGATGCTCCCCCGGCTCCAACGCTACCCAGCTCCGAAGGCTCCGAACCCCGATAGTGGGGCGGAGAAGGAGCGATCGGGGCAAAAAAGGGGGTCGAGCTCCCCCCCAGAGGGGGGGAGGCAGGAGCACTCCCATCTGAATCTGGGCCTGGAGGAACCTACGCATCATCCGGTCCAAGTCTGCATCGGAGATGCTACGGGTAGACCTCGACGAGGCCACTAAGGCGGGCCGGTAATGCCGCCTCGATGACCTCGAAGGTGACCGGGTCTCCTCCTCCTCCGGCTCCGGTGAGAAACGGGGAGATCGGAGCCAGGAAGGAGAAGAACCGGAGGCCATAGGCAGAGAAGCTAGCTTAGATGGCGGCGCTGAGGAAGAGGTCTCGGCCCACCTCTTGTGATGTTTCCGCTACTCCTTCCTAGCTTCCCTTTCCTCTTGGCCAAGCGTGGGAGGGTGAGTCCTGGCCAGAGGGAGAGAAGGTGGCACTGCCGAAGCCTCAGCAAGAGCCACAGAGGGACCGGAGGACGAAGCCGAGTCCGGGGGTAACAGTCCCACCAGAATCAGCTTTGACCTCCTGTCCCTGAGGGCCCTGGGGTTGAACGCTGCACAAATAGTGCAGCCCGAGGAGAGATGTTCAACCCGAAGGCAAATAACGCACTGTGTGTGGCCATCCGCTGGGGACAGCTTATGGCCACTCTCGGTACATTTAGAAAAGAAAGCTTTGGGTGCCTCAGACATATCCTACCGACACACTAGGCCCCAAAACTGACACACCTTAACACACACACACACGGGGAGGGAATACACTCAAACTCACTAACAAAACAAAGGTACGCTAATCTAGCTAGGTGAGATAACACACACAAGAATTTTCTGACAAAAAAAAAGCAGAAAAGAAAGATTTTTCTCACAAACTCCTATCCTACACCTGGAAGCTCATTCAAAGCTGCTGTTCAGAACCGCGGCAAATGAGATCTGAGGTCAGGAAGGGAGAGCAGGGGTTTATGGGTAAAGGGGAGGAGCTTGGATCTTGGATCTTAGCTGTTTGAAGCTGCCGGCTCGGATCCAATATGGATCAGATACCCATAGAAATTTTTTTGTTCCCTTTTCCTGACTGATACCTTTCAACAATGAGATCCCTTTGATGCTTTGTAAGCTCTCTGCGAACCATGGCTTTTGCTGTAGCAGGCAACTGCGTAAATGTCATGAAAATCCAACTAGGACAGTTGAACTTTATTTGGGGTTAATCGGAGTGTCTTTAATTGATGGCAGGTGTGTTCCCAAGAAGACTGAATGCTCTAATTAAATCAAAAGATGCTTCAACAAAGTATTAGTTTAAGGGTGTGCACACTTATGCAACCAGAGTATCGTACATTTTTATTTTTTATATTTTTTCCTCTTAACAGATTTGTTTGTTTTTAAATCGAACTGTACAGGTTATAGTTATAGTCACATTAAAGGTGGAAACGTTTTGAAATGATTTGTTGTGGTCTCATTTTTTTATATCACAAAAACTTGGCTTTTTAACAGGAGTGTGTAAACTTTTTATATCCACAGTGTCTAGTTAATCACTGTATAGTAATCTGATCAGATAATGGTAGTAGAAATAGCGAACTTAAACTCATCCTAAGTTAAAAAAATGATAAAAAATATATCCTTTAAAATATTATACAGAATTATAAAGTATTTGAAAGTAATCCAAGCAGGGTAGGCAGTTTGTTTATAGTCAAAAATCATGTACTTAATAAAAGATTTTTGACTGGAAACAGACTGCCTACCCTGCCTGCTTGGATTACTTTCAAATACTTAATTCTGTACAATATTTCAAATTATATATTTTTTATTATTTTTTTTTAACTTAGGATGAGTTTAATTTCACTACTTCTACTATCATTATCTGATCTGATTAATATACAGTGCTTAACTAGATATGTATGGATTAAAAATCTTCCATACACACAAGTTTCTTACACAGTTTTGTTTTTGGATCCTCTATACTTGTTTAGTGGGTTGTTTGGGACTTCGGGGATACCATGGTGATTACTTGTTTTTTTTTTTTTTTAAACTGTGTATTTCAAGCCAAACACTGAAATGTTTTGTACAGTTAGAAATTTCAACATGCCCTGTGTCTTACATTGTATACATTATCCCAGCAGTGTCATTTACTTTGCTTGTAAGAGCTTGTTTTCCAAATAAGCCTGCTCTGCACATGGTAGCTTAATGTGTTGGATCTCCATCTTAGCAAGATTTGTTATCATTTTTGTACATTATACTGTTTCTTGCAGTAATCCAGTACCACTAATTATGCAGGGACTGAAGAGCAGGAGCTTTATGTCTTCATCTTCACCAGATAGCTACAGCATTTTGTTATGTGTGTATATCCTAAAAGTAAATGCTTTTATCAGTTTTTTTTTAATCTTACTGGATTCAGTCTTAAAACTATGTGTATCATCTAAAATTATTGGTTGTCTGATTAACACTGAAAATATTGACGTTGAAAAGGTAGTTAATGTCATAATTATTTTGTTGTAAATTAACTCCTAAATCAGTGCTCACTGACTCTATGATCCTGGTTGCATTACTGTTATGTGAAATAAATGTTGTGTAACTTAAAATAAAAGTGGACTTTATTAACATGGAAACCTGCTGTTACTTGAATCTTCAGAAGAACTGTGAAAATTAGACAAAGAAAGATCCACACTTAGCTTGTAGTCCTAAACAATTGTGAAATATGCATCTCTTCTGAAGATCAGTGTGCATGTTGATCCTAATGAGCCACTGTAGCTAGTTAGCACGTGCTATACAAGTGCTGAGCACATGGAAGATCAGTGCCATTTTGTACAGTTAGCCAGAATGAGTGCAGGCATGAATGAAGATGCACATGCGAGTGTCTTTGAAGTAATGAGTGAATCAGTTAGCCTAAGTACATATTCCAATTACAGTTCCTGATGTATTTATGTGCAATAAATATCTTGAACCCATACACCACTTCACTGTCTCTTTTGATAAGCGACATGGTGTCAGAAGTGCGATCCGAAGTTGAAGCATCAAACAAGCTATGAGGCATGAAGTTAGAATTGGAGAAATATACAGGAGTGAACTCACAAACAGGTCAGCATTTCTTCCAAGGTCCATAAACTCGTTTAAATGATTTTTCAGTCACCGAATGTGTGGCAAAACATACAGAATAATAACCAAGATGAACAAAATGTCAAACTGTGACATACTCATAGAAGTATTTGAAATAATTATAGAAGTGTTTGAAACAATTTCTAAAATGTTTAAAATGTACGAAAAAGATAAAACAACTGAATTTCTTTGCAATGTACTACTTTTTTGTAGTAACTAAACTCATTCAAAGTATCCAAAGTGTCCTGAATATTCAGTGTGTGCAGTGTTAAATAAAGCCATTTCAGAGAGGTTGCTGTATTTTCAAACATAACAGCAAGTGCCTGGTCTATGCTTATATTTGAACAAATGTTGTTGTTATGGCAGAGGGATTTTGCAGACCTGAATTGCTGGTGTTTGATAACAATAGTGCTGAGAATTGGCAAGTGTTTAAACACGAATATGATATTTTCATGCAAGCTGCATTTTCTGATAAAGACGTACATACAAAAGCATTTATACTTCTTAATTTAGCTGCCATTGAGAGGGACAGTTCATTTGTGTATGCACCTGCCGTGAATGCAGGGGAGGGGAAGAACTGCCATATTGTGACACAGGCTGAAACACAGAAGGCCCTGAGTGCTTAAAACATAAATTTAGAGAAACGTGTAACCCTCAAACAAATATTGCAATGGAAAGACACCTATTTTACACAAGAAATCAAAAACCTGGTGAAACTATAGTAGCATATATTAATGACTTGAGAAATAAAGCTAAAACGCTCACATTTGGTGACTTACAAGATGAATTGATAAAGGACAGACTTGTGTGTGGTGTTAATGATGCAGTGAGAAAGATTTTACTTTGAGACAGTGATTTAACGTTAAGCAAAGGCATAGAGATTGGTCAAAAACATGACCTTATAGAAAAGCACACTAATATGCTTACGAATGAAAAAAGCATACTTGCAGTATCTACCAGTGCAAATGTTGACAGTGTACAATACAAAGCTAAGCTGAAAAAGAAATAGAAGCTGAAGAGTATACAGCTTCCAACTTTAACCATATACTGAAAGGGGCCACCACAAACAATTTTATTGTTAGCTGTCGTAATTGTGGAGGCAACCATGAACCTAAACGAGGGAAGTGCTTAGCTTTTGTGCAGCAATGTCACAGATGTAAAAACTGGAATAATTTCAAAAAGCTTTATAAGTGTAAAGTACTAAAATCTTTTATTAAAAGAGAGCATCCAAGGAAGCAAATGAGCAATTTTTTTTTGTTGATGGTGTCTCTGATTGATGAAACAGTTAATGCAGTAGACTATCAGTTGGCAGCAAAGAGTGAAGTGTTTTGTACTGTTCTGATTAACGGGAAACCTGTAGAGCTTAAAGTAGACACTGGGTCCAAGTGAAATGTTGTATCAGCAAAAATGTTTGCCAAAATACAAGCTGGCAAGAAACTTGATTCAGCAAAGTGTGCAAAACTAGTTGCTTATGGTGGTGAAGAGATCCAAACTGATGACACAGTAGTTCTCACATGCTATTCTGCTGGGAAGAGCTATGACTTGCAGTTTTACATAGTCAAAAGACACATGCAGTCACTGTTAAGCCTCAGAAACAGTTTGAGAATGGGACTGATTTAATTTAATACAGAGGTCCACCATATAAGTCTACACAACCACGATGGTGTTACACAGAATATTTTTTCAAGCTTGGCAAACTTCTAGTCACATATTCCATGAAGTAAGCCCAATTGTCAGACCAGCAAGGAAACTTCCAGTAGCAATGCAGAGCAAAGCAAAACTAGACAAAATGGTGAATTTAAGAGTAATTCCTCCAGTAGAAGAACTAACTGAATCGGTATCCACCATGGTTGTAGCTAATAAGAAAATGTTAAATGATATTCAAATATGTATTGATCCTAGAGATTTAAACAAAGCAGTTAAATGTTCTCATCATCCAATGTACACAGTAGAAGTAGCCACCGTCATGCCAAATGCCACAAATTTTTCAGTCTTAGATGCAAAAAGTTCATTTTGGCAAAATTTCGCTGCATCGGAAGTCTTCATTATTAACCACTCTTTGTACACCATTTGGAAGGTACAGATTTTTGAAAGTGCCATTTGGGATAAATTCTGCCAGTGAAGTATTTCAATTTACGATGGAACTAATTTTTATAGGTTATCCATGTGCTATTATAGTAGACATTATTGTAGGGGGCAGTGGTGAACAAGAACATGACAAAAACCTTAAGAAAGTTCTAGACCATGCATATGAAGTCAGTTTTAAATGAAAACCACAGAAATACAAATTCAAACTGAAAGAAGTTATTTATGTGGTCATTTGTTTACCAGCTCTAGCTTACAACCAGATCTGTCTAAGCAAGCAGCAATTCTTGAGATACCAGTTGCAGAAAATGTCACATCTTTACAACGTTTTCTTGGTATGGTCAACTATTTACGAAAGTTCATCCCAGACTTGAGCGATCTGTCATGCAAAAACGTAACCCTGTCCTGGTTGGAACAACACCGAAAAGCATTTGCTATTATGAAGAAGAAAATTGCCAGTCCACCCACACTGAGATATTACGATGTTTGCAAACCAGTAACTCTTTCCTGCAATGCTTCAAGGTACAGTCTTGGCACAGCATGTCTTCAAGAAGGCATACCAGTAGACTATGCATCCTTTAACTCAGGGATATGCATAATTGAAAAAGAGCTTTTGGCAGTAGTGTTCACATGTTCAAAGCTCAGTGATTATATTTATGGAAGACCTAACTAGAGACTGATCACCAACCTCTAGTGACAGTTTTGAAAAAGCCATTACATACAGCCCAAGCCCACTTGCAAAAGATGATGTTAAAATTGCTAAAGTACAATTTCAATATTCTCTACACCTAAGGAAAATATTTATACCTGGGTGATGATTTGCAAAGAGCACCCAGACAAACATGAAAATGAGAAAGCAGACTCTGACGTTATGGAAGTCAGAATTTTTTTTGTTGTCACAACTTGATGAGCTTAGAAATCCCATAGCTTCAGACTCAATTCACCAGAAGCTGAAAAATGTTTTCAGTCAAGGATGAACTCATGATGGAAAATGAAATCATCATGAAAGGTCCTAAAGTGGCAATACATACAGCATTACAGCAGTAATATATCAGAATTTTTCATCGCAGTCACCCAGGAACTGATTCTACCAAAAGAAGGACAAGAGACAAGTATTTTGGCCTATGTCACAAGATACAGAGAATGAAACTAACATGTTCAGTTTGTAACAGCGCAGAGAAGTGTGAAACGGTTTTCCATTGTCTTTATTGTAGAGAGGAAGAGAACTTATACTGGTTCACTGCTGCTTCGAATGTAGCCGTGGCTTTCACAGCAAATGTATATATTCGGTATATGTTACTATATTTACTATCTATAACACTGTTTCTCCTTCTGTACTAATTAATGTTTATATTTTTTCTGTATCTCGTTGGAGCTTTTCTCCCCAGGCCTCCACTGAAAATGGGCTCTTTTAGGCCCAGTGGACTTATCCCGGTAAACAAATGCAATAAATAAATAAATAAAAATCAGTCAATGGTTCAAAGGCAGTTGTCACCTCTTTTGACAAATTAGCATAAGCAGCATCACAGCATTGAAATGTTAAGCTTTAAATTGTAAATGTTTGTTGTTTATACTACTTTACATTTAAGATAACGTGAATGCAGTATTAAAGATGTCTGTGACATTTAGAGAAAAATCAGAAAATATTTTTTCTTGTAATTCTTGTAAAGTATCAGCACATTTACCAAGGCATAGGGAGAGGGGCTGTCAATTCATCTTAGTTTACAAAATGATACTTTGAACAAAGGTCTGCAATTTAGCAACTGTTTTGGTTGTATCTGCACAATTCCTTAGTATACTATAAAACAAGCCCTGAGACACACACCAATAAAGGCCATTCAGGACATAAAAGAAACAGTCCTGTAACAGACAGTATATGTAGAATATGTGTGTGTTGTACCTTTAAGAAGCATTTCCAAGGACAGCACTTGCATATAAATAGCAAGCATGTGCTAGCTTCAGTGCCATTTTGAGAGTGCAGCTGGAGAGTGAGCATGTATGACAGTCAGTTTGTTTATAAGTTTATCTAAGTTAAAGTTATTGCCGCATTCCTGATGTGTTTATACATAATAAAACTGCTTGAACAGAACCCACGAACGTTCATCTGTTACATCCTGTCTAGGTGAATGACATGGTGTCAGAAGTAAGATTAGAGAGACTGCTTTTCAGAGATATGAGGTGCAGAATTAACAGTGAAGGTAAAAATAAGAGAAACGAGAGCAACAAAAGAGGCAGAAACAAGCTAAAGGCAATGAAAACTTGCACAAACGATTTTATTAAAAGAGATAATATGGAGCATTACATGTGCACAAAACATATTACTAAGCAAGCAAATAGCACAGAATGTTTATTAAGCAAATGAAAACCATAAAAAATTATTTAAACAAAATGTTCGAAATTAAGATATCTGCTAGAACAATTATCAGAAAAGCCTATAGGAGGTTCAGTCACCTCAGAATTGCAAAACGAGCACGTTTAGAGTAAAATGAGCACAAGAAAAGAGATTAAATGGGCAAAATGAATATAATAAAGGTCAGAAAGGGCACAAAAAGCATAAGTAAAGCAAGGTGACTGCATGTTTTGTGACAAACTACTACTTTCCTTAACTAAAGCTCTGAGTAGCATAACGAGTTCATTGAAGCATCGCAGTGTGTGTAAAAGTGTTTACAGTGTGTGCTTATTACTGTGCATTTATTACAAAGAGTTTATCGTGTGCAAAGTGCAACTATTTTGTGAAGTGCAGTCAAAATACAGCCATTTCAAAAAGTTTCTTGCGTTGGGTGTGTCTACTCATGAAGGGCCGCCATTAGAGTGTTTCTTGCACCGTAAAGAATTATTTAGCAAAGTACAGCCATTTTGGAAGTGTTTCAGTGTGCTGTGTACTGTTTATTTGCAATGTGCAGTTACTTCAAAATGTTTCTTACTCTTGAGCTTCTTCTACTGCCCAGTTTATTCGAGCAGTGCAGTTATTTGAAATGTTTCTTACACAGATAAGAAGTGATTTCTTAAAGAACAATAATTTCAAAAGTATTGTGCCATGGAGACTTATTTCACAGAATTCAGTTACTCAGAGGCTTATTGTGCTATTGGGCATAGTTACACGTCTTGGCATAAATATCTGGCATGTGTGTGTCCATGCATAGTTGCAAAAGCTTTCACTGATATGTTAATATGGCAGACGCATTTTGCACACCAGGTCCACATGTATTTGATCAGAATATTGCAGAGAACTGGGGAATATTTGAGCAACAGCACAATATTTTCATAAGCAGCTTACTCAGATAAAGATGCATGCACCAGGGCATTTATTTTGCTAAACCTAACTGGGTCAGAGGCCATTGATACAAGAGACTACATCATCCTATATGAACAGTCGAAGAAGTCGCAGCTCTGATTCCGAATATCACTATTTTCTGTCTTGGAAGCAAAGAGTTAATTCTGGCAAGTAATGCTTGATTGCAAATCTTCATTACTGACTACATTCAGTACGGCATTTGGAAGATATACATTTCTCAGGATGCCATTTGGTATAAATTCTGCAAGTGAAGTCTACCAGCGTGCAATGGAACAGATAGTTTCAGGTTATCCCTGTACCACAGTAGTAGATGATTTGTTGGTCGGAGGCAATGGTGAAGTAGAGTATGACTGAAACCTAAGGAAAGTTTTAGACCGAGCACGTGAAGTGAATTTAAAGCTCAGTCCTCTGAAGTGCAAATTCAGATTAACAAGTCACATATACAGGTTTATTTATTTACCAGCACAGGTTTACGACCAGACCTATCTAAGCAAACAGCTATTCTTGAGATGCCAGCACCAGATAATGCTCAAGCCCTACAGCATTTTCTTGGAATGGTTAACTATTTGGGCAAATTCATACCAAATTTCGTGAATGGATAGTGCCTTTAAGAGAGCTAAAGTGCAAAAATGTTGTATGGTCTTGGCTAGAACAGCACCAGAGAGCTTTTGATGATCTTAAGCAGAAAATTGCCACTCCACCTATACTAAGATACTATGATGTCAACAGACCAGTTACTCTTTGGTCTTGGTGCAGTTATTCTTCAAGAGGGCAAACCAGTAGCCTATGCATCTAGAACTCTTACCCAAACTGAAATGCAATATGCTCAGATTGAGAAAGAACTTTTGGCAATTGCGTTTGCATGTTCAAAGTTTCATGATTATATTTATGGTTGAGATATCCAGTCTGAAACTGATCAATCACCTCTAGTTACCTTCTTAAAGAAGCCTACGCATTCCACTCCAGAAAGATTGCAAAGAATGATGCTCAAATTACAAAAGTATAACTTCAAAATAGTCTATACAAAAGGCAGACTTCTTTATCTGGGTGATACCTTATCCAGATTGCCCAGAAATACAACAGAGCAGTTTGATGCAGAGAATTTTGACTTGGTGTCATGGTAGTGCTTAATATTTTGACCAGAGACTTGAGCTGATAGATCATACAAAACAAAGACTGATCCTATTTTGCAAATGCTCAACCACTACATCCAGGTAAGATGGCTGTCAAAGCAATCTAGTGTACTGCTTGAAGCACAACCATATTTTTCTTACAAAGTTGAGGTTTTGATGGAAGATGACATTATTTTCAAATGTCCTAAAGTTGTTCCTGCTTCCTTACTGTAGATCACGCTGTATGTGCTGTGTCTTTAAGAAGTATATCAAGGACTGAGCATGCACATATAAATACCAGGCACGTGTTATTCCCAGTGCCATTTTGAGAGTGCAGCCAGAGAGTGAGCATGTATGATTGCAGTAGTTAGTTTGTATACTATACAAGTTAAAGTCAGTAAACTACTGTCATGATGTGTTTGTATATAATGAAGCTGCTTGAACAGAACCCATGAAGACTCTTCTAGTGTCCAAAGTAGGAGAATGACACAACGTGAATACATTCAGATTTTGCATCGGGCCAACAAGGTTCTGAATCTACCAAAAGAAGGGTGAGAGGACTAGTATTTTGGCATTCTCTAGTGAGACACTGACAAAGTACTTTCATCTTGTTCAGTATGCAATAGTACTAAACCGCATTTGTAAAAAGAGCCACTTCAGCTAAGTCAAGTTCCTGAACTACCTTGGTCAACAGTAGCCATTGACATATTCAAGTGGAACAATCTGCATTACTTAGTGTTGGTCAACTCTTATTCGAACTAGTTTGAGATCAATTTATTGCCTAACCTAATATCCACTACTGATATTACCAAGCCGAAAAGTAATTTCTCAGTCCATGGTAGTCCTTATCAGCTCATCTCTGACAATAGTATGCAATTTACCAGTCAATGGTTTCAGAAATTTGCAAGAGAATGAGACTTTATACATGTTACTAATAGTCCTGAATACCCACAATCAAAAGGACTAGCTGAATGTGCAGTAGAGTGCAAATCAATTACTAGGGAAGTCAAAGTGTGACAATACAGACATCCCTTTTGAATTTATTCCATCTCAGAAACATACGCCCTAAATATATACTTGGCTCGCCTGCTCAAAGACTTATCTAGGCAAACCAGAACAACCTTGTCTATCAATTCCACTTCTTTTGAGAAGTAAAGCTAAAAATGACAGAGCAGTCAAAGCCCAGCTACTCAGAAAATGTTCTTTTCAGAAGTCCAGTTATGATGAAATGAGCAGATTTCTTCGTCCATTGAAAAAAGGAGAGATAGTGAGGATACAAACGATGAAATGTTGACCGGATTAGTCAAGTAACAGGTTTATGCGGTTTACTATGGTATATTTGCAAGGGTCATGTCGAACAGTTGCAACATTGAAAAATAATTTTGCATTTCAAAACGGCAGAAGACCAGAATGTCAAAAATGGGAAACAGGAAAATGTGCCCTAACAATATACTTGCTCGCCTGCTCAAAGACTTATCTAGGCAAACCAGAACAACCTTGTCTATCAATTCCACTTCTTTTGAAAAGTAAAGCTAAAAATGACAGAGCAGTCAAAGCCCAGCTACTCAGAAAATGTTCTTTTCAGAAGTCCAGTTATGATGAAATGAGCAGATTTCTTCGTCCATTGAAAAAAGGAGAGATAGTGAGGATACAAACAACAAAAGGTTGACCGGATTAGTCAAGTAACAGGTTTATGCGGTTTACTATGGTATATTTGCAAGGGTCATGTCGAACAGTTGCAACATCGAAAAATAATTTTGCATTTCAAAACGGCAGACCACCAGAATGTCAAAAATGGGAAACAGGGAAATGTGTAATCAACATTTTTGACATTCCCGCCTTCCACCCATGTTGCTCACCTTACATGTACTATTTAGCAGGCCCTCACACCCCCTGCATATTAAATATATCAACACCGAGATTGCACTAAGTGAAGAAATGGCCTACTTCCCTGTTCCTCACGGAAGCATGACCTCCCACCACAGTCTCGACACTTTGATTGCCAAAAGGTCGAGTGCACCATGCAACTCGACTGAATGTAATAGACCACTTTTGGTTCAGTTTCCTGTCTCTTGGAAACAATGATTTTGTGCATTGGCCATTTGACTTACTGCACTTCACATAAGTCATAGTAAATCAGTTTATGTATGGAGCAGAGATCCTATTTTGTGGAATCTAAAGGTAAGGAGTACAGGAGAAATCACAGACATAGTCTTCCTGTATCAGAACCAAAATCACAGCATTGTTCCTGTGATACAGACTCTAGATCTCAGACAATATTCCTGTTCAAGAATGTGTCTTAACTTCCATTACTACTTCTGATGATGTTCCTAATGTCCCCAAGGTTGAACATTCAGCAAAGACAGTCCCAGTTGCTAGACCTAACTCTGAATTCTGTGTCACACGATTTGGTCTCATCTCCAGACTTAGTGTGAAATACATAGCAACCTGGACATAATTGTCTATATGTATCTAGTTCTGTATAACTGCATGTCTAAGAACTATCTTCTATTTATTGCATGATAAATCGATGTCATCACTGAGGTATGGCTCATTTCTCAAACGGAGGATGTAAAATGTGTGTTATACCTTTAAGAAGCACTTCCAAGGACAGCATGTGCACATACATAGCAAGCACGTGGTAGCTTCAGTGCCATTTTGAGAGTGCAGCCAGAGAGTGAGCATGTATGAGAGAGAGTGTCAGTTTGTTTATAAGTTTATCTAAGTTAAAGTTATTGCTTCATTCCTGATGTGTTTGTACGTAATAAAGCTGCTTGAACAGAACCCACGCTTGTTCGTCTGTTACATCCTGACTGGGTGAAAAACAATATATAAAATGACATTGACTAACACTAATTCCATTATGTCAGTCGAATGGGAATACACCACTATTTCCTCATGTCTAGCTTGACTCACATAAAAAAGACTTGAAATGGATTAAGGGAAAGAGAAAGGCTTGATTTAAAATAACACATTGATTTGTCAAGCCACATTGACAGCCATTTTGCAGAAAACATATTAAAATTGTAGTAGAAGCAGTTAGAATGATTTT
The DNA here is from genome assembly GCF_019279795.1 of Protopterus annectens. Classification (NCBI taxonomy): domain Eukaryota; kingdom Metazoa; phylum Chordata; order Ceratodontiformes; family Protopteridae; genus Protopterus; species Protopterus annectens. The sequence goes on from NC_056729.1 coordinate 744,465,339, forward strand.
GAGATGTGAAAATAACTGCGCACACACACACAGACTGAAAAAATAGATTTTTTTTTTTCAGTTCTAAGGCGGAGTTTTCCTGGAAATGTTTACCATACATGTGGTTTGATTTTCACTTGGGGCAGTTTGGCTAGGCTTAAAATGGTCCACAGGGTCGGTTAGTCTAGTACTTATCTATGAACCTGTGTGTGTGTATATGTATGTATGTACATATATATATATATATATATATATATATATATATATATACATGCACACACACTCACAATGAAGGCTAGCTAATAAATTGTCCAAAGAGGAGTACTTAACTGTGACTGGAGATTATGTGCATTCACTGTGGTGGCAAATATGATCTGACATAACTAGGGGAAGTGGTGCATTATGAGAGGGAAATTCTTAAAGGGGCTCAAGGGTGGAGCCAAGTCAGATTCAATAAGTGGCTTAAAGACACACACACAAGCTCAGATGGACTGAATGAAAAGAATCAGTAGTCTTTAATTTTGCAAGAGAGGGACCTGTGAACTTTTCTGTTATAGTGAATAGAAAAAGTTGGTGGAGTTGGAAGTGAAGTCACTTCCCTTTAGTATAATCTTTTGCTTCATAATTATTGTGTTGCATGCATTATTATAACATAATGTAATACTTAGCGTGGGTGGCCGCGGTGGTGCAGCGGTTAGCATTGCTGCCTCACAGCAAGAGGTTCTCGGGTTCGATCCTCTGCTGGGGTGCCTTCTGTGTGGAGTCTGCATGTCCTCCCTGTGGTCGCGTGGGTTTCTTCCAGGTGCTCCGGTTTCCTCCCACATCCCAAAGACATGCTGTAGGTGGATTAGACACTCTAAATTGGCCTTAGGTGTGAGTGTGTGCATGTGTGTGCCTTCTGTGGAAGGTTGGGTGCCGGGCTGGCAACTCGACACCATAAAACTCCACTGCCAATCATGAGCGAACAGTGATCCGCTGTGGTGACCCCTAACCGTGAAAAAGCCGAAAGAAGAAGAATGTAATACTTAGCGGCGTAGCATAAGGCAGTTTGACACTAGCAGGTTTTTACCCATAATTCCTGAAGTTGTTTGTGTTGTTGTCCTTTACCTTACTCCCTCTGTATTTTCAATGTTCCTTTTATTTAAATGTGAAGCATTATCAAATACTTTCTGGGAGATACTGGTGTATTATAATTAGCATTTGTACATATTACTGCCATACCAATATTGTAGTGAACTTATCTCAAACCCCTAGATCTCATTTTTTTTTCAAAAGGCTTTTTTTGATTCTGTGTACTGAAGACGCTCTGTGCTAAGGTATTCTGACCTTCTGGGTATGTTTATGTTGGATTATGGTAAACTGTTTATTGTTTCATATGTTTGTTATGGGAAAATGTCTATCCTGTAATGCTCTCAGTGAGGACTTTAGTAAGTTCTACAACACCTCTATTCAACAGTCAGTAAAGTAAATGCCATTGTCCTTTATGAGTAGAATCACATGTCAAAGATCTGTGAGCCTGAAGAAAACCTTTTGAAAATATGATTATCTTAATAAATACAGTTGTAATGTAAAGTCTCATAGCTAATTCTGATAGTTTCTGTAAGTATATTTTTTATTTAACCTGCTGAAGCTTTATCGCTCATTTTGTAGTATATTACAGTGTGGAGAATGAATTGTTAATGTCAGTTTAATGTGTGAGGCATGCCAAAAGTTGAAGAGAAAGACAGTTGAAATTTCTTTTAGTAATGCAAGGCAGATGGTAGTTAATTTTTCATAAGTCTCTAATGGTCATATGTTCATGGTTTGATTAAAATTAAAATGCATGAAGCATACATTGTTTATTAAACTGAAATTATTGCATTTCATTTTAGAAAACGAAGAGGAAAATACAGTCAGCAAAATTATTTCATGTTTTTCACTGACTTTTAAACTATTTATCAATGTCCCACAAGACATGGTGATGTAATAGTTTAGAATTTGTGTGTTACCTGTGCCTGCATGTAGCAGCAAACAATTCTGGTTTTGGTTAGAATTCTGAAAAAATAGCTGTATACTGAAGCTTGTTAACTTATTTACCGTTGCCATCTAGGATTCTTATACACTTCCTAATTCTGTGTGTGTAGCCAAACATTTTTTGTATACATCTGCTTTAAATTGTTTTAGTACACTGTCTGTTTGTCTTTTGTTAACTTTGTTAGTCCAGCTGGGCAGTTGGTCCGTTTTCAGTGGAGACCAGAGGAGAATAGCTCCACACAACAAATAAGTTGCATAAGCAGTAATGAAGACATGTATACACAGCTACATACATTCATGTCAGTATGTGACAAAAACAAACATTCAATACAAATAATGGAAATTAACAAAGCATAAAAAAAATCATCAAAACCACTCACTAAAAATTACAAGAGACAGAAGCCTGTAATAATAAAAATGGAGATTTACAAAAGGACATTAAAAAAAAAGCCCTAAAACATCTTTAATGACTACACCAAGTTGGTATAACGGAAGTATTGAAATAGAGGGGTGGTAAGTAAAAGTGGTGGGGTGGGACGTAAAGGTGTGTAAAGTATAAAAAAAAATGCGGCTATGAGAAGGTTGGGGGGGGGTACAGTAGCCAAGGAAGAGAAAAGATGAGATTAAGTTCAGTGGCACCAATGCAGGTATGTAAAAAGTTTCTTTAGAGTCAGGGGAGATTTATTACGGTATAACAAAATGAATGAGTAAAAGGAAGGGGGGTTGCAGGTGGAGGAGGGGGAGTTAGCAAAGTAGCTCTTCAGTTCTTTTGTGAGGTTACAATAAAGATTGGATACAATGTATACTGGAAGGGAGTTTGTTCCAAATTTGAGATGTAGAGCTTTTGTTAAGTATTTTTCCAATTCTTTTGTTAGGCCTGTAGGTGTCAAGTAGTAGTTGTTCAGCACTACGGAAAGATTGTGAAAGTTTGCATAGGGATAGGAGGGTAGACAGGGAGGGACAGTCTGCAGATTTGTGAAGTAGAGAATGTGTCATCTGTAGTCGAGAAAGTTGGAAGAGTTGAGGGAATTTAAGCCACTGTAGTTAAGGGCAAGGCAGTGATGGAATTTTTTAAGGGGAGTTACAGGCAAATCTGGTTGTATGTTTACTCACGTTTGACTAAAATATTAGCTTGGAGGTGGGTAGATATAGGGGAAGTGTAGAGTAGGCAAGGGAGGAGGTAGGCTTGAGCTAGTGAAATCCTTGAGATGACAGACCAGAATTTTTTGCTTCTATACCAAAGACAAGAGTTTTTAATTGGTATTTTTGACAGATTGTTGGATATGAATGTCAAATGTAAGTTCACCATCAATTGTAATTCCTAGAAGTTTAGTATGGGAGTCACAGGAATGATGGTGTTTGTCTAGGGAAGAGAGAATAAAGGGCATTTTAAGGTTATACATGATTTTGGAAGGAGGATAATCTTAATTTTCTTTGGGTGAAGCATGAGTTGGTTACTGATTAGCCAATGTTAAATTGTATTGAAAGAAGTCTCTGTGAGGGACTGAAGGTTGGTAGGGCTATCAGAGAGGGTAATACGAGTAGAATCGTCAGCATACTGGATCAGAGATGAGGTGGAGCATAGATTGCTAGCAAAAATATTAGAGAATGGTGCCTAGAATGGAACATTGGCGTACGCCTGTTTGGATAGGTAGGGAAGGTGAGCAGGTTGTCTGCCATCTGTTATTAAGATAACTAGAGAATAGTAGATTTAGAGCAGTTGAGTTCAGTTAGTTTAGTAAGAGGTTTGGGGTAGGAGACAGTGTTGAATGCCTTGGAGAGGTCGAGGAATAGACACAATACCAGTTTATTGTTATCTCCTGCCTCTGCTATAGTCTGGGTACAGGATAGAAGGGCTCTGGTGGGGCCTAAATCCATGCTGAGAGGGGGTGAGGAGATTTTCCTGAAGTAGATATTTAAAATCTGTTTGTGAATGCATTTCTCTAGAATTTTTGAGAGAGGGAAGAGGATGGCTATAGGTCGGAAATTGGATGGGTTGGTGGAGTTGCCTCCTTTGTGTAGTGGGATTGTATAAAATGATTTCCAAATTTCTGGGACTGAGGATACTTTAACAGAATGGTTGATAAGGATTGAGATAGGATATGCTATAGTACTGGCTGCAAGTTTGAGAAATTGGGGGGGGGGTAATCTGACTTAGGAGGGATAGCAAGGTTTACATTTCTGCAACAGGGATTTTATTATTAGCAGTGGAAGCAGGTTTCAGGGGGAAAGCTGAGTAGAGGCAGGTAGTGGAGGGGTGGGAGGTTGTGATTGCCTAGTGTCAGGAGGGGTGAGTTTGCTGATAGAGTCAATGAAGTAAATGTTTAGTAGGGTTGCCATTTCCAGTGTGGTTTTATTGGGGGAAGGAGTACACCCAGACAGAGCTGGAGCTGCTTACAAAGAAAAACAATCAGTGAATGCAAAGCAGTCAAGGCAAGTGAATATGCAGGTAAGTTTCTTAAAAGAATTAGAGAGAAGAAAGCAGGGAAAGAAGAAAAAAAAAAAGAAAATCAAATTGAGGGGGAGTAGAGTTTGATCAGAGTAATAGAGCAGGGCAGACAGGAAGCAGAGAGGAAGAACTATTAAACAATATTTTAAACAAACAAATAAATAAATCCATGTAAGTTTCCCCAATGCAAATTTACTTGCTTAGGCAGAAAATTCTAGCTCCAAATAAAGCTAACATTTTGACTTGAGGCAATGTTAGGGAAACTTGGAAGCAGTCTGTGTGTGGGGGGAGTGGTGGTAAGATGCCACAGGGGAGAAAGTGATTTAAAATGTGATGTATGTAATATTTCTTCCTTTCTTAACATTTCTTAATGTTTCTTAATTCAGACTAGCACATTTGTAAGCGGTTTGCCTTAATTTTGTGGGAATTAAGTTGTATGATGCACCAAAGTGCGAAAGTACAACCTCAAAATTTCAGAAATGCCAACTGCCACTGTTGCGAATTCAAATGAGCGAATGCATATTAGCATCCCTTCATTTGAATTCGGCATTCCAGTTGCAGATCGCACGGTAGCAGAGATCAGGAAATGAACACTTTCCCTTACTATAGTGCGAGCTCTGAGTCTGTATATTAAAGTAGCGTGTGTGTGGGGGGGACCCACCCTCGTCCACATGGGGGGGTGCAGGGGGGCTTACCCCCCTGCATAACAATGTTTGGAGACATTCAGAAATGTTTCCTGACATTCACTGTTGTGCTGAAGTTCAAAAATGGTCAAATTTGGTTTTCCAGATTACCATTTTCAACATTTTGTTTTGGGGACATGTTGAGTTTCACGATTTAAAGTTGCACAATAGTGCGATCATGCAACTGCCTTTCAACAAAATTAAGGTATACCTTTGTAAGCTGTGGCTAAGCTTTATAAAATGTACAACTGAAACTGAAGTTGCAAGTATCTTAGGTGACAGATTTGTAATTGTTCTCTTAGGCAGTATACAGAAAAATAAGCAACTCTGTTCTACTGCCAGAAATGCAGCAGCTGTATGAATAAAATGCCAAGATGTTTATGACTCTGGAAAGAACTAACTGGGTGCACATAATTGGATAGTCATAAAAGAGTTGCCGGTCTAGAAACTGAGTTAAGGTTGTAAAAGGGTCAGGTGTCAGTAACAACAGAATGTGAAATGCTGTATTTGCTTTCAGGTGTACTCATCCCTCATTAGACCCATTATAGAGTACAACGCCCTGTTTGGTATGTACCTCTCAAGACATCTGCAACAACTGGAAAGGCCGCAGAAATACCTCACTAAAACAATCACAGCCCTAAAGCAGATGCCCTACACTGACCACCTTAAAGAAATGCCAGCTATACTCTGTTGCATATCATCTACTCAGAGGCGATTTCTGCTAAACATACAAGGCCATGTCAAACCCAGAGCTACACTTAAAGAAATCCCAATCCCTCAGAGCCACACGCTCCAGGGATCTAAAACTTGTCATCACAATAAACAAAACATGCTGGAGGGATAGGTTCCTGACCCAGAGACTCCCCAGACTCTGGAATAGACTGCCCATACATGTCAAGCAGAACACCTCTTTGGCCCTCTTCAAAAGGAACCTTGACGATTGGATGGGAGAAAGGAAATTCACCCCGGGAACCATGTCAGTCACCCTGCTAGACAGGGTTCCAGGGAAGTAAATAGTGTGGGAAGAAATAGCCAGGGAATTGTTATGGCTAGACTTGTATAGGCCCTACGGTCGATAGCCTAGTACCAACCTATGAATCTATGGTCTTTCTGCTGTAAAGAAATAAATACAAAATTAATAAGTTTCAAGCAGAATCAAGAGTAGTGGACAGTATTTCCTGCTTACACATTGCTGTGTCCACTCAAAGCAGTGAATTTCACAGAGACTAGCTACAAAAGAGCATATGGTGCTAGGCCAATGATTCAGCTCAGTGAGTGAGTTATTGGACTACGTGTAGTCCTTGTTTGGGTGAAGATATGGGAAAGTTCATACCCAGGCATCATTGCACATCACCTGTATATTGACGTCAGTTTGTAAGTGCTGAATGGTTTGGTGAATCAGACTTCTATGCCTCTTTTTATTTTAGCATTTTGGGTCCAAATGGAGTGACTTGAGAGACCATTCCTGTACCGACCATCAGAACTATTTGTGGGAAGTGGGACAAATCTAAGAACCATAAATCCTTTCCCTCACATATTTGGCATTACATTAGTTTAAAGTGGGGGATTCAAAATCAGTCAGTCTGGCAAGTTCTCTCACTATGACTACACATGCACATAAACATAACATACATATATTTATATGACAAAAGAACAGTTCAGTACCAATGTTTACTTTTCTTATACTTACAAGAATATATATTTTTGTTAGAAATAAAAAGAAAGGCATTGTATAATCAATTTAAGTGCATCATATGCACCAGGTTTAAATGAATATCAGTGATATAATCTTAACAGTTTTATTGATGTATTCTATCAGTTTTGGGGGTTCCTATTACGTGATCGAAGACGCATTCTGTTGAATGCGTCTTGATCGACAGTAAAAGAATGAAAAGGCAAAATAGCGAAGCAGCTTTTAAGCAAATTCTTTCCCTGGGAAAGAATTTGCTTGGCTGCTTCCATTACTTTGCCATTTTCAGCACTGTAGTGCGATCTCAGAGTTGGTATATTTAAGTAGGGGGGTATGAGAGGCACAGCGCCCCACCTCAGGGTACCCCCCCCCCCCCACACTTTATGTACTGTTTTAAAGTTTTTTTTTTTTTGTTTGTTTTGGAACAGTGATTTTTTTTTCCCTTGGAAAAAATCGCTGTTCTGGGGTTTTGACATTGTAAGCTTTCGCTTATATGGGGTCGATTAATCATTGTTCGTGTATTTAAGCGTTTGATGATGTAATATAGACCCCAATTTTGGTGTACAGCACTTGGTGTATATATTTTTTGATACTTATATTTTTGTATTAGCCTCTTTAAAAGCCTTTTTGATTTTGTCACTTCCATTGCTATTTAATGACTAGTTTATGCTCATCAGTTTTAGTTTGGGCACTGAAGTGGCTGATTAATAAAAAGAAACCATGGTCTGGTTTTGTTTGCGCCATCATTTTTTTTATGCAGATTTGTCTAAATAAAGAGAAGTAAACATTGGTACTGGACTGCTCTTTGTGTCTGTTGCATTTGGAGGTCTGCGATAGTTTAGTTTTGTTTTTGAATAGTTTAGTTTTGTTTTTGAATTGTTTTTAGATATATATATATATATATATATATATATATTTATATACAACACACACACATATATATATATATATATATATATATATATATATATATATATATATATATATACACACATACATACATTATATATATATATATATATATATATATATATATATATATATATATTGTTTGCTGAAGCTGTTCTAAGCTGCAGAGAGACTGACCTACTTACCTGCTGTGATACTGGGAAAAGAGAATTGTTTATTTTCAATTGTCTTCTGCACTTCTGATTTAATCCGTATCTCTGCAATCTGTACAACTGTTTTACTTCTCCTTTTTGTTGTGTGAAAGAGCTGAATATCTGTTATGTTGACCCTCAGTTTGCAATGAAATGTTTTGTCTAGAGGCCTATCTGTTTTATTTTGTGGGAGAAAGTGAACAGGACTGGTTTAATCTAGCTAGGGGCATTCCTGCAAAAAACTGTTATTGTTGATTGGATAATTGGGCTGGTTTCTGTGGTGGTCTTTACTCTTGGTGGCTTTGAGTTGCCCGCCTCTGGTATAAAGTTGATACTGGTCACCCCCCCAGTCACATTACATCAGCTCATTCTAGTATTTATAGTGACAACCTAGCAAAGGCCCACCCCTTTAGCTTCTGAATATTGAATTATCTTCTGTCTCTTCACTTTCTACTAAAACAAAAACTGTTTCCTGCCTTTCCTGGAACTAGTGTAGTCCAGATACAGATTTGCTGTATCCAGGACTGTTTATAAGCTTCTGAGCATTGCCAAAAAGTCTGCTCTTCAAATTTTCCCTTAGATCTGCTAGCTCTCTCCTCGCTTGCACTTTTAGTAGCTTATTAGTCCAGCACATTACCAGAATTCGTGTAGCAGTTATTGTAACACACTAAAGTGCTACCAGCACTAAACGTTCTACTAGCAAACGGTTCCAGTACTTAATTCCCACACCTCCAGGCATGTCTAAAGGTCGGTTCTCTGTGCTTTCTCCTATTAACCTGGTGAGCTTGGGCATTCTGAGGCAATGTAGCAACTGCCTCATGTACACTGACAACCCTCTTCTCTTACCTCCCAACACTCAGACTTGCAAGAGATACACATATATCTAAACTGGAAGCCACACTCTCTCCAGCCAAGACCAGAATAGCGGGTGAAGTGGAGAAGCTCAACACTTGCACCACACCACATGGAACACACAGCCCTCCAGAACACACACCAGCAATGTCTTCACAAAAAAACACAAACCACACACCCATCTTCGCAGAGACTCTCAATAAAACTCTACCCAAACAGCAGAGACCTGCAAGGCAGAAACCACTCAACCACCACAACAATGTACTAATCACGAGACACGTAACTCTTCTAAACAGTGTGCCACTCAACCAAAACCTCTAAGGCAAAACAGCATGCCCAACACACTAGTCATAGGTGATTTGATAGTGAGGCACACACTGATGTCCCACTCACAAGGTTGAATAAGGAGAAAGTAACAGTCATCTGCCTGCCAGGTGCCAGGATCCGCCACATAACACATGCACTCAGGTCCCTCAACAACAGGTCCAAATATTACTGTCATTGTACATGTGGGTGTGAATGACCTGAGACGTACCTCCCTGGACTACATGGAGGTGCTCTCATTATATAGCCCAAGTGGGTATGACCCTAGGCCTGAGCAGCCTCCTACCATCACCCAGAATGATACTACAGTACAAGCAGAAAATGTGTGATTTCAACAATTGGCTAAGTTTCTGTTGTTATTCTAAGGGGATCCAGTATCTGTCTGCCTGGGATGACATGACTGACAGACCTTGAAGCTTTGCCAGAGATGGCCTGTATCTGTCCCCCCTGGGCTTTCGGATAATGGCCAAGGCTCTTGCCACCCCTATAGTGCCTTTTTTAGGCAGTGTTCCAAAGACCAATTGACCAATTTACCACCATAACAGCTACAAATAAATGCAATCTGAGGGTCATGCTGCTCAATGCTAGAAGTCTACGTCTCAAAATGCACTCGTTCGAAGCACTCCTTAAAATGGAGAACATCAACTTTTGTGCTGTAACAGAGACCTGATTCATGGCAGCAGAAAGCACCTCTGCACTACCAGCCTATAACTCATTCCACACTTTTTAGCCCCAGAACTTGGACCAAAGCTCCAAAGGCAGTGGTCCATATTCATAAAGGATGTCCACACCTCCAGACTGGTAGCCCAGGATAATGCATCAGAGATACTTCAGGTGCAGCCAACATTGGGTTAGACAGCGATTCAGGTCGTAGTCTGCTATAGGTCCCCAACCATGTCCCAAGACTCACACTCCACATTCCTAAGCACCCTGGAGAGTATTAGGGTCCAACCTAACACTCTCGTACTGGGCTACTTCAACTACCCCCCTCCATTAACTGTGGAAACACCTCATGTACCAATACAATTGCCCAACGTTTCCTGGATTTCATTAATTCCATTGCCCTGGTCAAGCTTGTTCTTGCACCCACTAGAGGTAGCAACATCCTTAACATGGTCATTACTAACATGGGCGACCATTGCTCTATACCAGTAGTCAACTCCTCCCTGGTTAGATCCGACCTCAAACTAATCACCTTGAAAATCCACACCACCCCCTGCAAAGATAACCACCATGAAAATCGTCTCCAAAGCTAACTCTGAGCTCCTAAAAACAGAGGTGGCTAACTTCACTGCACCCATGCAATTGGAGAACAGCTGCATGACCACTAAATCATACACTAATGCCCTGTACAAACACATATACAAATGCATAGATCTCACCATACCCAATAGAACCAAGATGCTCTCCTCCAAAAATAGAAAAGCCAATCTGGTGGTCCCCTACCCTAAACAAACTCTACAACAGAAGGAAACTGATGCAAAATAAGGTGAAGTTCCAACACTGGAAAAACTCCCTTATCAGCCTCAACAAAAAGTTGAGATCCCTCATCAAATCCTCTAAAGCTAGCTATGAAAACAGAATTGCAACATATACTAAAGACAACCATAAGGCCTTCTATAGTTATGTAAAGAATCTCAACGGCAATACCCAGATTTGCTCAAGAGCTATTGCACAATGGCACCTCCTATACCAAGCCAACAGATACTGCCAATATACTGGCCAACAGATTTATTGCCACCTTTACCCCTCTCTCCCCCACCAAAGGACCAATCACAATACCAGTAGATTGCCAGGTACCCAGTATTACTGTTGCACAGGTTAAAAAAGCACTGTCCAAGGACAAGAATACAGCTTCTATGGGACCTGACAGTATCCCTGGCTGTGTTCTACATGAACTACAGAGTGAACTGGCACCTCACCTGTGTGCCCTGTTCAATCACAGCCTCACCTCAGGCTTTGTCCCTACTGAATGGCACACTGCTACACTCATCCCTCTCCATAAAGAAGGAGCGGCTACAGACCCTGGGAACTATCGCCCCATTAGACTGAGTCTGGTATGCAAAGCTATGGAATGCATCATGGACCTAATACACAAAGATATAGAGAATCATCAAACTCTGGATCCCACACAGTTTGGTTTTGTGAAGGGTAGGTCACGCCTGCTCAACCTGGTCGACTTCTTTGAGTCAGTCACCAGAGCTGTGGAGGAAGACAAGGTGATTCATACAGCCTACCATGATCTGGCCAAGGCCTTTGATATGATTCCCCACTCTGGAATCTTAGAAAAACTCACTAAAACTCACTAAGCTAGGCATCAACCCCTATATCACTTGGTGGGTTGCAAACTGGCTCATAGATAGAACCCACAGTGTGAAAGTAGCTGACTCCAAGTCAGACTGCAGACCATTCACGAGTGGAGTCCCACAGGGTTCGGTCCTGGATCCTCTCTTGTTTGGTATCTACTGCTCTGAAGTCCAGGCCAACATGAAGGGACTCTGGCTGACAAAGCTCACAGATGACTGCAAGTTGGGAGCCATAATTAACTCACCAAGTGATGTTGACATCCTACAGAAAGGCCTCACTGAGACTAATGACTGGTGTCAGAACCATGGCCTTAAGCTCAATGCCAAAAAATGTTTTGTCATCCACTTTGGGAAAAACTCACTTCCCATGAATTACCACATCGATGGCAGTCCACTGAACACAGAAGGCATCATAAGAGATCTGGGAACACAGGTTGAAAGCAACCTCTCTTTTGACAACCACATTGCCACTGTGGTCAGAAAGTCCTTCTATGTGGCACATCTCATTACTAAGGGTTTTGCATCCAGGAAGAAAGAAGTCATTGTCTCCCTCTACTCTTCCCTCATTAGACCAATCATAGAGTACAATGCCCTATTTGGCATGTACCTCACTAGGCACCTGCAACAACTTGGAGAGGCCACAAAAGTATCTCACAAAGAGGATCCTAGGCCTTAAAGACTTGTTCTATATGGACAGCCTCAAAAAAATCCAAGTATTCTCTGTCTCATATCGCCTACTTAGAGGCGATCTCTGCTTGACTTACAAAGTCATGTCTGACCCAGCTCTGTTAGAAATGCTACATATAAAGTAATCCCAATCCCTCTGCACTACACGCTCCAGAAACCTCAACCTCATTACCACAGTCAACAGAACAAGCTGGAGGGACAGGTTCATAACCTAGAGACTGCCCATGCTATGGAATAGACTTCCCATACATGTCAAGCGGACTGCCTCACTGGCCCTCTTCAAGAGAAATCTTGATGAGTGGATGGGAAATAGAAATTTCACCATGTGGATCACTCCAGTGGCTCTACTCGACAGAGGCACTGGGAACTAAGGTTGGATGGCACCATGCCAGGGTAATCCTATGGGCTAGGCTTGTAAAGGCTCCAGGACCATTAGTGTAGTACACACCTATGTATAAGATATATACACACATATATACACGCACAATTTTATATATATATATATATATATATATATATATATATATATATATATAAAATTTATTGTGTGTGGGTCTACTTTGGAAGCTTGAAACTTCAAAACTTTGAACTTCAGATGGTCAAGACCATAAGATCGAAGTTTTGAAACTTTGAACGGTTTAAATGGAGATCGTAGTACAGCTCAGAATGGGATAGTTTCCATTCTCTTCAGTCTAGTGCAGTTTCACAGTTGGTATATTAATTAGCCGGGGGGGTGTGGGTTGCAGAGGAGCAGGGAGACTTGACCTCTGCATAAATATACAAGTAATTTTTTTTTAATTGAAGTTTCAAACTTTCAAAACTTTGATGTAATGGTTTCCACCATATGAAGTTTGAAGTTTTGAAAGTTCAAGCTTCCATATATATATATATATATATATATATATATATATATATATATATTACACACACACTTAATAACAGAAGACAAGACAATGAATGAGGCAAACTGGAGTATACTAGAATTTCTGTATTTGTACTTGCATAGAAAGTATTAAGCAAGCAGTATCCAAATAATAATGTGGAGAAGGAAAATTAATCACTTCAGTTAATTTCCTCACTAAGCTACACCATGCCATTATATCACAGTCACATGTAGCTAAACCAATGCAGTAGAAAGCTGCCATCTGTAAATATGTCATTTTCTGGAGCTAAATTATAGTAGCGATTGGTAAGTGTTGAAGATAGCAACTGTTAAGTCCAGGTTACATGTCTGAAATTTTATATACATTTATATATTTGAACCTTAACATGAAAAGAATAATCCCACCTTCACTTCATTCAGATGCATACTCTCATTTGTAAAAGTCAGTAACAGTGAAACAAAGTGAATTTATTTCCCATCTTATGAGATTGTATTAGTACCTTCAGAAGCACACCTGCTGTGCAATCTTAGTAACATTGGAGCTGCTCCCAGACAGCCACTTCTGTGATGGAGAGTAAGAGTCTAAACGGAAATTAGTGCTCAGTCACTCCAGAGATCTCACAAGACTTCATCACCATCTGATTAAATCATGTCAGCCATTCAGTTCAAAAGAGATAATCCTGTTTCCCAATATGCATAATATGCCAGTCTTATATTACGCCATGCTAGTGTGTCTCAGCAAAAAATCATTTCAGGCTGAAAACTGCAAAACTTGCATTTTTCCCTGCCTTATATGTTTTTTACCTATTGCCTTTGGCAGTGTTGAGCAGATCCTGAAACACCTCATCTAGAAAATAAAATATGCAAAAGGAGGAGTGAAATATATACTTATATTTATGGAAATGTAGTTGTCCAATAGATTCTCAGATTGTCAGACCAGAATCTGTGAGGCCAGTCATACGATCCAATGCTTTGTACCCAGAACATGAACCTATCCATAGCTCTCTCTCTCCATTTTTCTGTTAGAAAATATTTGTCCATGTAAACAGGACAAGAGCATATTTTCTGACATTTTCTCTTAGTTGGAGTATACCTGGATTGTTATGTTTTGCCAGTGTTTTGTCATGCACTTTTCATTTTTTTAATGGAATGCCTTCTAGCAGCACTTTGAAGCTATCAGGTATTGGATATCTTTTGTTTCCAATGCAAGAGTATATTTTTTCTTTATCTCCATAAGTCTGTAATTGTATTAAATATTTAGAGGTGGCATATTGCTGTCATTGACTGCTGTCACTTTATAGTTGTAAAAATATTTTCACTTCTCTGTTCTACCTGCAAGATTGCACAGTAACTGTTTTATACTTTACAATATGTGAGCTTTCTTTTCAGTTTTTTTTGAGTAGCTGTAGTTGGTTAGTTTTCTAGCCAAACCAGTTGCTTGGTTACTGTCTTGTTTACTCTTTGCTGCCTTAACTTTTTTGTATAACCTTTACAACTTTCCCAAAATACATCTACTAACTCATGGGTAGTAATGTATGACATTACTTCTCTTTTTCACATGAAGTATATTACTTTGTTTTTGACAAGCTGGATGTCATTGTAACTCAAAAATTGTCACACATCATAAGTAAGTATAAGAAGGGTCTACATTCATTGAAGGTGCTTGAGGCTCTACTGCATTCATCTTGGACACAAAGATTGAGTTCAGAGTATTGTTATCCTTGATGGATTTTCAGTGACTTGTCTTGGTTTGTATTTATTTATTATTTTTATTGAAGCCAAACAGGGATAAATTATATCTTCAAGAGTTTTCCATTTGATCTTTGGAAGATTAAACATGCCTAAAACGAGATGTCTACAATTATATCTAGTTCCCAAAGCCAAGCATCTGTAGGTAAGAATACAAGAGTTCAGATTTCCACACATGTAGCATCCAGTATAGCTATTAGTTTGATTTTATGTTCTCATATTCTTCGTTTAACATTTTATCTTTCTTTCTTAATGTGTCACATAGCACATGCTAAGATGTTTTACTGTTCTTCTGTATTTCAGTATTTTCTCTATTCTTTCCTTTTGTTGTTGTAACTCTTTATGTATATGTCTGTATTAGGATTTGGACGTGTGTGAGTGAATGCTCTAATGACACAACACATGTGGAGTTGGATAAACACGTTAATCATTCACAATGTGTAGAAATTTAATATTCAATCACTGTCTGCATCTCAAGAGAAACAAAAACTGCCACCGTTTTGCACATATTTGATAGCAAATGTAACATTTCAAATATTAGTTAAAGAGAAGCTGTCATTCATATATAACAATTAAAAATATTTAATAAGCTCACCAGAAGAAGCCAGGCATACATTTCTTAAACAGCCAAGTAGACCACACTTGATTAACAGGCAATGTGGGTTACTGAAGGATATTGTCATTTTGCATTATGGTTGCTTAGCAACACTCATGGTGGCTGGCATTAGAAGTACATCCTTAGTAAATTTTTACTTCCTTTCTAGTAAAGTTTCACTTCCTTTCTTATACAAATACAAGCACAGGGTATTACTAGGAACTACAGACTTGATGCCAGAGATTCCTCTTACAAATTAATTTCTTGATTCATTTTCACCACTAGATTAAAATAATTTAGATACAGAAACTATGTACATGTTTCTCTCATTAATTCAAGTTTTGATACTTGTAAGATCTTTAACTGTAATATCTTCTAATACTTTCTAGAACTACACTTAATAGATTAGCTATGTATTTTGGATGTTTATCACTCACAGCTAGAAATGCAAAAAAACAAAGTATATTGCTAGAAAAGATGGAAATTTTCTCTGTAGTGGTTAAAAACATTGTTGCATTCATTTTCTTAGTTTTAAGTAGATACATTTTAAAATAATTTGTTTCATTTATTCTTCAACTATTATCATATTTTATATAACATGTTAGATTACTTTCAATACGTATCTGAGGATATTTAGCTTCTCTTCTCAATTTAGTGAGATAAGGTTAAGCATTAGGGAGAAATTGGAAGAGAAAATATCAGCACTTATGCCATATTTATTAACCCTCTATACACAAATCTGAATGTTTACACACAATTATTTTCTAATTTTGACAAAATGTTAAATTTTCTTTTACATTTAACAATCATTTTCCTGAAGGGAGAAACTTCCCCCAACGTACTAAGAAGTATAAATGTTATCAATGTGTACTTACCCAGCTATTTATGTAATTAAATAACATGAACCTAACTACAGAAAGCTGGGACATTAAAGGAATTCAGAACAGTAAAAAATAAAACTTTGTGTATCTTTCATACAAGTCAGAGGTCAATATATGTTTCATTCAAGAAGGTCATATGCCTCAAATTAAATGGAAACATCAAAATGAAAAAATACCATGAAGCAACAGGAACTTGTACAAATAAGGATGGATAAGCTATTTTAATTAAAAAAGGACTTTTTAAGGTAGTGTTCTAGATTCAAATTATGGCCTTGCAGGTAAATGGTGCTAGGTGTAATTTAATGCCTTTACCTAAACCCATTTTATTCTTTAAACTCGATGCCTCATGTTCAAATCTGTTAATGTTTTTCTCATAAATATTTAATCTGATGACTAAATATAAAGGTCATTGTGTAATAGGAAGAGATTGGAATATCATTTTAGATACTGATAAAGGCAGTACTCATATATATATATATATATATATATATATATATATATATATATATATATAAATATAAATATACACACACACAATTTAACAATGTAATATATTATGGAGATGGAACTAGAACTCCATGTTTCAGATCATATAACATGTTTCCCATTCCACTTAAATCAATTTACATATTACTCGCCACCTCAAAAAATCTGGTATAGGATAGGCTTGTTTATGATTTTGAAGAAATTGTTGCATACTGTCCATGAATTTAAAATGCATCACAAAACCATTTCAGATCACTCATGAATTTTATTACAAGTAAACAACAACACACATACTTTTAATCAATCTAATTTTAATAACTGGACTCTCAATCCCTTGTTAAATTAAGATATTCCTGAACAACTAAATTCTTATTTGACAATTTATTCAAAATATGTTGACAGAGAATACCAAAACTGATATTAAATGGAAAGCCTTTAAAGTGCAGTTGAGGGGATTTTTAATTACCAAGGCATTTAAAAAGTGGCACGCAAACAGAAAGAAAGTCATATTAGAACTAAATGTTTAAATTCTTGAACATGAACTAACTTTAAAATACAACCCAGAAAGAAAAGATAAAGTTAAGGAACTTAATAAAAAGCCATAATTTTATTTATCCAATTATTGTGGTACGATAATTTAGCAAATGCTCAGAATGGGCTCAAACCTCCTTTAAACTTCTGGCTAAATTAAATACAAATCATAAAAACTCAACCCTTTATCCAGTTAATTAAGGATAAAAGCATGATATACAGAGATGCAAGTAACTTTATTTTTGCATTTGAAAATCTCTTTTGAAAGTTAAGCTAGCAAAGCTCAGAAAAATATACAACTCACGAACTGGAAAATTATCTCCAAAAAAATTTTTCCCTCCCCAGCTAAATCGAGATTAAAAAAATCTTTTAACCAAAACTATTTAAATCTCAGAAGTTAGAAAATCAATAAAACGGTCTAAAGAATGGGAAAGCACCAGGCCCTGATGAGTTTATATAACAACTCTACAAACAATATTTGATTCCAATATGAAAAATTCTACTAAATCTGTTTAATTACTTTAGTTCTCACAGCATATATAACCCTTACCTCGACACTGTCGCCTCACAGTAAGATATTGTCCTATTCGATTCTCAGCTAGAACGTCTTCTGTGTAGAGACATGCGTGAACAGGCGTACCTTTGTTGAAGGTTGTGCATCAGGGCCGGCAACTCGGCACATAAAAATCTACTGCCAATCATTAGCAGACCAGAGTTCCGCTGTGGCGACCCCTAACCGGGAAAAGCCGAAACAGACAACAACCTCGACAAAGTGAAAACAATTCTGATTCCCAAATCAAATTCAGAGAAATAAAGCATTTTGAGCTATAGGCCCATTACGTTAAAAAATCTGGACATTAACACATACGCAGACTTTTTTTTTCAACAGACTGAAGCAAATTTCATCCACCATATCTCCATTTTAATCAGGCTTTGTAGAAGGCAGACTTCAGATCAAACAAGCACATGAATTCCCTACAATTACTAAGCTGAATTTAAATTCAAATGTTTTTGCAATGATGGTAGGTGCTACAAAAGCGTTTGATAATTTAAATGTAACTTTTGTATTTACAGAGTCCTCTAAATTTGGTTACCTTAATAAATCCATTAACAATATTAAATTATATGAAAAATCTTTCAACACAAATTCTGATTAATAAGAATCTATAAGTTTCTATAAAATTAAGGACAGTGTCAAACAAGGATGACCCCTTTCACTGTACCTCTTCAACCCAAATATCGAGATATTATTTCTAAATTTAATTCAAGACAAACTATATTATACTAAAAATATATAACTTTAAATTACCCTTAACTCATTTGCAGATGATGTAAATATGTATTGCTGTTGTCCTAATTATGATGCATTTAAAATACTGCCCACTATTTAAGAGTTTTTAATTTTGCTATCTGTAATCCCACCTTTCCCTGCTTTCTCAAAAAAATAAAAACTACCTTATAGATCCACAGAAACTTGAGACTAAAAGTAAAAGATTCAATTAAATGTTTAAGAATACACTTTTTCTCAAATAAGGGCAACAGTTCATAGGTTCATACTAGGCTATCTGCCCTAGGGCATTTATAAGCCTAGCCAGAATGTGTTTGGCTTTCGCCACCCATTTTAAATTAATTTTGCTATGCCCTTTTTTGAGGTTAGTATACTGTGCCTCTGTCTAACAGTGACACAGAAGTGATACCCAGGGTAAACCTACAATCTCCCATCCACTCATCAAGATTCCTCTTGAAGAGAGTCAATGAGGGACTCTGCCCAACCTGGACTGGGATTTTATTCCAGAGTGAAGGGAGCCTCTGGGTTATGAATTTGTCCCTCCAGCATGTCCTGTTTATTTCAGTGCTGAGGTTCAAGTCTCTCAAGAGTGTAAGCTCGATGGGATTTGGATTTTCTGAGGTGCAGCATGTCCATTAATTCCGGGTTGGCCATGGCTTTATACGTCAGGCACAGATCGCCTCTGAACAGGCGGTATGACACTGAGTAGAGCTGGAGTTTCTTTAACCGGGCAGCATATGGCATCTGTTTGAGCCCTTTGATCCTCTTGGTGAGGTACTTTTGGGGTCTTTCCAGTTGCTGCAGGTGTCTGGTAAGGTACATCCCAAAGGGGGCATTGTACTCAATTATGGGCCTGATAAGGGATGAGTAAAGAGGCACGATGACCTCCCCTGATCTAGATGTGAATCCCTTCATGATTAGGTGGGCTATATAAAATGTTTTTCTAACCACTTTGGCCACATGGTTGTCAAATGAGAGATTGCTATCAACTTGGGTCCCCAGGTCCCTAATTACTTCTTCTGTACTTAATGGATTACCACCTATGTGGTAATTTGTGGGCACTTTGTTTTTGCCAAAGGGGATGACTATACACTTTTTGGCATTTAGCTTGAGGCCATGGCTCTGGCACCAGTTGTCTGTTTCTATGAGGCCCTTTTGGAGGATGCTTGTGTCGGCTGGAGAGTCGATTATGGCGCCCAGTTTGCAGTCATCTGCGAACTTGGTCAGCCACAGTCCTTCCGTGTTGGCCTGTACCTCCGAGAAATATATACCGAACAAGAGAGGTCCCAGGACTGAGCCTTGTGGGACGCCACTTGTAACTGGTTTGGAGTCTGACATGGCTCCAGCAAGTCTAACCATGTGGGTTCTGTCCTTGATCTAATTTTCAACCCATCTAGTGACATAGGGGTTTATTTTTAAGCTGGTGAGCTTATCTATAATGCCCGAGTGGGGTATTGTATCGAAAGCTTTTGCGAGGTCCAGGTAGGCTGTCTGGACCACCTTCCCCTCGTCAATGGCCTTGGTGACGGTTTCAACAAAATCAACCAGGTTTAAGAGGCAGGATCTGCCCTTAACAAAGCCAAACTGGGTAGGATCCAGTGTCTGTAGGTCCCCAATATCTTTATTTATGAGGTCCATGATGATCCTTTCCATAGCTTTGCAGACCAAGCTAGTCAGGCTTATGGGGTGAGAGTTTCCAGGATCCGTTGAGGCACCACCTTTGTAGAGAGGGACCACAGTTGCTGTACACCACTCTTTGGGTACATATCCTGTAGTAAGGCTGAGATTGAACAGTAGTTTTATGTTTGGGTTTAGCTCTTCTTGGAGTTCATGTAGGACGCAGCCCGGGACACCGTCTGGTCCCATTGATGCTGTGTTTTTTGCTTTGGAGAGGGCGGCTCTTACCTGAGCATCTGAGATGTCAGGGGGGCAGCACTCTGCTGGGATAGATATTTGCCCTTTTGGTGGGGAGGGGGGGAGTTTGCGCTGAACCTGTCAGCTAGGATGTTGGCAATGTCTGTGGGTTTGGTGTATTTTTTGTCATTTTGGACTAATTCTGAGCATATCTGGGAATTACCACCCAGGTTCCTAACATAACTAAAGAAAGCCTTGTGATTATCCTTAGTGTCCTGTGCAATTTTTCTCTCGAAGCTGGCCTTAGACGATTTTATGAGTGCCCGTAGTTTTTTGCTAATACTGATCAGAGATGCCTTCCCTTTTTGGAATTTTGCTCTATCATTTAGTTGCTTCCTCCTTCTATTGTATAGTTTGTTTATGGCTGGGGTCCACCAGACAGGACATCTGCCTTTGGAGGATTGGGTCTTGGTTTTATTTGGGATCGCATGATCCATGCATTCCTGAAGGTGTTCATAGAATGCGTTATCAACTTAATATTTATGACAGGACAAAATTTTAATAAGATATTCAAAAATGCCTCTTCATTTTTCATAGTTCTGTCTAGAACTTATTTTCCATAGACTCTTATTTCACCACAATTCATAACATTCCCTTAACCTCATATATCTCAAAATTTATACGGCATCCTAGAAGTATTAGACTATCTTACTGTAAATTAATAAGCCCTAAAAGGCAAGGGGGTTTGAACTCATCTGAATTTATAAGCTATTTAATTTTACGGTCTAAGCTTCTTAAAGTATTAAATTTGTATCCAAAAATCAAATTGTTCTTCAGCATGGGTCAATATATGGCACCAACATATGAAAATATACAACTATAATATCAAAGTTATACCTTTCCTTAAAAACAAAATATAAACAACTTGGAATCGATAAGACAATAAAACAAAATATTGATACTTTTCAAAAACTGATGAAAATGCTGAACTTAATAGTTTTGGACTTCTCACCCCGTTGTCAAAAATCCAGTTATTCAACCAAATAAGACAGTGATTGACCCGTTTCATTCCTCTACTGAAAAACTTTAGTATGGGATTTTTATTAACAATTTGAGTAAAAACCCATCACAAATTTGCAAAGATTTGGGACTTCCAAAAGGCTATATATATATATATATATATATATATATATACACACACATATACACACACACACATATATATATATATATATATATATATATATATATATATATATATATATATGATCACACTTAAAGTTTAATTTTTTTCCACAATCTTCAAGATCTACATCACGTGCTTATAAGATACTTATAAATATAAAATGTCAAAAGTCTATTACAGTAGCCAAACTTTTAGCAAATTGTGATCCCTCACTTATTTGAATTAATAAAATGAGCAGTATCACATATAAAACACATTCCTCTTAAAAAGTTATATTGCACCGACATACAGTTGATGACTGTAAATTATGCATACCTTACCCCATCAAAAAAGCACCATTTAGCAAATCTTTGTCAGATGTCTGTATTTCCTGTAACTGCCTGATGCTGATATCACTCATCTTTTAATGAACTGCAAATACTCTAAAATGCCATGAAACATTATACACTAATGTGTCCTTCCCAGTTGTTAAATATACTGATTGGCAATTTTAACTGCTCCATCTAACTAAAATGAAACAGACCCAATTTATTTTAAAAGTTTTAATCATTGTTTGTTTCTATGGTGAAATATTAAATTACTGCTAAAAGGTGTTCTCTGCAAAGTTTGTCATGGTGAGATTTTATTAAAGTAGCTAACAAATATTATAAAGCAAGCAAAGCAATTTACAAACTTAATTAAAATGTTATAATCATCTTGAAGCCTGGAATATTGTATTGACTAATGTATACTTATTATTCTCGCCTTTAGAGAGATACAAACTAATAATAATCAGTGTTATCGTTGAAGTGCTGAGATATCTTGTATATATAGTATACATTATGTTTCTTATGTTTATTTGCATTGTCAACTATGTTTTTTACTTGTAATACTTATTGTTTTCAGTGTTAAAATAAGTTTGAAATAAATTTATATTGAAAAAAAGTTGATCTAAACAAAATAAACAGATGTAAATGTTTAGTGGTGCTTCCTCTGTTGTCTTTGGCTTGTCTTTGTGTAAACTGCATATGTATAATAGAGGGATGATGCTTCAAAACCTTGACTATTCTCAGGTAATTCCATAGCTTATGTTAGGGCAGTCAGAACCATGATCCCGAGGGTCTGAGTAAAGGTCCTAGTTATAGCCCATTCTTCATGACTTTGACAAGACCATACTTCCAAATACTTCGCATTGATATAGCAGCTATTATGCTTTCTGGTTCAAGGAGTTTGTTGATGCACTCTATCCTTTCCTCCTCTTTGCCTGATTAGTTGCATAATGTGTTGGGGATAGGAAAGTGTTTTTGCACTTAATTTTACATCTGCTGTTTATGGAGCTCAGATATGAATGAAAAGAGTTTAGGGACCAGCTCATTTTCTTGGTAAAAATAGTCAAATATAAATTAAGTGTAGTTGCAGTTCCTCTTTTCTCACTGGTCTGTCTGCATTGGAATCACATATGTATGACAGAGATGATGCTTAAAAACCCTATTTCTAGAGCTTAATGGTAGAGTTGCTGAACATGTGACCTGGAGGTTCTGAGTCTGAGTCCGAGTCTTAGTCTTAACAGTTGTGTTACATTAGGTAGACTGAAATAAGGACTTTGTACAGAAAATGTAGAAAGTGATGTTCTCTTATCGAGGACTAACTGAATAAGAGACTTCTTAGGATTCTTTTTTAGCTTTAGTCTAAGCACATTCGTCCTTTACCCCAAGATACCATGGTGAATCTGTGGCAAGAATTCAAGACAAATTGCAGGAAATTGTTGGTCCATTACTAGGTATGATGCTTTCAGATCTGAAGCTCTAGCTGTTTTAAAAGCAAAGATAAGGTGTATGCTTGTAGATAAATGAAACAGATAGAGGGCACAAAGTCTAAATATGTAGATGTCTCGTACGAAGATAGGTTGAGGTACCTTAGTATGATTTACTAGAATCCTTTGTATATCTATAATAAAAGTTAACATACTCTTTCAGAGGATGGGAGTGTTTAGGGACACAGGGATATAATGAATTATGTGAGAAAGCATGTTTTCACACACTGAAGTAGATGCTGAGAACATACTGCCACCGAAGTGTGATGGTCAAAGCATTCAAGTGTGTGTGACACAGGAAAAGGAGAAAAAAAGAGCATTAGGGTGAAGTCTTTTAAATAGAAGATGTGGTAGTACTGGCTGGTAATGACAGACTGGGAGACCTTGCTATTTGCTGTCTTTCATTATTGCCTGTTTCCCTGAGTTGCACTATTAAAATGTTTAAATAGCCGAGTCTCTTTTGCCATAATAGGTCTTTAGTCTAAAAAAAAAATTGTTTTTTAAGGAATGAGCAAACCATACCATCAATCCACCTACATTAATTTCTACATATGCAGGGGAGAAAGAGAGGCCACATTTCTAACCAATTGTAAAGCAAACTTGCCTCACTCAATGTATGTCTGTGTCATTTTCACCCATACAGTATTTTTTGTTGTTAGAGATGCAAACATTTCTAAAATGTATGGGGGGGGTTAGGTTCTTTCTAGTTTTGTGGAGCTATGTAAATGGCAGTTTCTTACAACTTACGGCATTACAATCATTGAATTACTTCCCTACACTACAGCTCAGTGTTATCTTTTCCACAACATGAGGAAAATGTATACTCATAAACTTTTATCATTTATTTCTTTCAAAAATTCAACCATGCAGTTTACTGTAATAATTTCCAGATAAGTCTGGTATAGCTAGCAGGCCTATTCTGTATTCAACTGCTATGCATTTCTCTTTATATACTGTTTCTAGTCAGTTTTTTTCAGCAGAATCAAATGACTTGCCAAAGTCCATTATAGTGTTTCTGTGTGTACTGCAGAATACGAAGACCATATTCTATGTAATAAAATGTCTACTCTGGGTAGTAGAATCAGCCTAACTCAAACTGCAAAAGTCTTAAGAGAGTCAACTACAGCTTCTGGCTACCCCTTGACATACCTTTTGTAGAGCAAATGCTGTTAAAAGTGCTGCCTGCTACTAGACCCTATTTGTTTTAAAAAGGTACTATACGAAAAAAAAAGTTTTACTGTTAAGGATGTGATCAAAAAAAGCTAATTTTTGTATAAATAGTATGCCATTAATTATTTATCCAAAAATAACTTATAGTGTTGTGAAGTCATTAATTATTTATACTTTCAACTTTTAGGGTATCCACTGAAAACATTGAGACAGAGTTCAAGCTGCTGTCTTCAAGGACAGAATCTCTGCAAAATAACATCAAGCAAAATGCTGATCTGAAAGCAGAAACAGCAGATTTAATTCAGGTCGGTTATTCTTATTTTTTATTTCTTCTTTGGTATGCATTTGTAATTGTTTACTGTTGTTTATCTGAGCTTGTAATGGTATAGGAGGCTCTCACTGTAAAGGTTTGCGCAATACACTTATCAGTTTTGGCGAGTAAGATCATAGTTTAGATTTATTTTAATTTTTCAGGAAGTATAGGAAAAACACAACACTTGTCACTGCTTGCCCTTTGTGCAGATGACAGTTATGTGTTTCAAGTAAATCTCTTGAAGTTTGTAATTTAATTGTATTGAGTGATGTGTTGCATAGACTGACATATTTCACATGCACTTACCTTGATCTGCCTTACCATGCATTTGAAGCTTTGCCTGTCCAGCTTTAACAACCTGTCAACTAGAAGCAGTTAAAACATTATGAGAAGGTAGAAATTAACCTGCTTGCCTATTACTATGTGAATAGTTTTGTGGTCAGAAACTACGTGGCCTACCCCGGTACTACCTAATACTGTCAGACCACAGCTTACTCTCCCATCATCATGTTATACTGCGACCCTTTTTTGAGGATGGGGGTTCTACCATCAGCTGTCACCTACCATGTCGCATACTTGCTGACACCCCTTCATGACCCTAAAACTGCATGCCTTACTTTGTAATAGGTTGCCATCACTGGTGTATGCCAAACATCTACTTTGTCGGTATCAATGGAACAAATTATGTAACTGAACTGAAAAAGCTTTGAACCCTGTGCAGTAAAATAACTTTTATCTGGCAATGCAGAGGACTAAAGCTTTAATTCGTTAATGAGTTTCTTCCTGTGCCAAGGAAACGTGGTTTGAATCTTTCCACTTTAATTTGCATACTGTTTGACCATGAGTAAGTCACTTCACCAGACAGTGCTTTCGAGCAGTTAAGAATTTGGTCTAGGCTCCTTAATATTCTCCAGGACTGCATGCCTATTAACTACCTATGAACTTCTTTGTTTTAAAAAAATGTATTTTGTGTTGTTTCTTGGTCTTCTACTGTAGAACCACTTGGGTTGCAGTTGGTCTGATAAACACAGGAAAAGACTGACCATCCAACAGCTGCTGTCTTTGACTTGAGGGGGTAGAGAGTCTTGAGACATCACCTGGCTCTTTAGATACTCCACATAGAGGCCTACAGGAGTCCCATACACTGGCAGTTATTAAGAAGGAAGATATTCCGAAGATCATCATGGGCTGAACACTGTTGCATGCTAAACAGCGTCCATCATAATGATGATGTTCTGCTGAGTAAGGACATGTCCTTCAGGTGAGATGTTAAACTGAAGTCTTGACTGCTTGAACTGGTGGTTTCTCAGGTGGATGTCAAATTCCATGGCATTTATTGAAAAGAATAGGGAAATGTCCTTGTTGTCCTGGTCAAATTTCCGTTTCCCCTAACAATAGACTATGTGTAGTGAGACCATCCAGTTCAACAAAAAAAGTAATTAATGAATAAAATGTACACAAAATGGGAAGTGAACTAACACAAATACTATGAAAGGAATGATGATGGCTATAAGCCTGACCAAACAGTTCAAGTTACAGCTGCTACCCCATACCCCATTTCATAAAACAGTAGGCTGATGCATCCTAGTCAAGTGAATGCACAAATAGTGGGTCAAATTCACGGCATGGTGCAAAATGTATAAAGCAATACTGCTGCAACAGCATACAAAAGACTGAACATGATCCCTAAAAGAAAGCAAACCATGGTTAAATAAAATAACATCTGTAATATCAATTTTACCAACTCATCTTCATAAACTCACAAAAGAACAGAGATGCTAACATAAACAGCTTATATGACATTAAATAATCTCAACTTCCCTCTTAAAAAAGTAATACAAAATCCATATACTGTAAGAAATAGCTACTATATTAATTATCAGCAAGTTATTGTTTTGAGCCATATATTATTATGATATGTGAGTCTTGATCTTGAGGTCATAATTATTTGTACAATACACACCTCCTGAAGTATAGTTTCCTCGTTGTAGGAAGCATACATTGCTCAGATTATGCTGTTTTACTGATGCATTTATGATAAACATGAAATGTTTTACATTGTCCAAATATATTCCCCACATTCCTGTGAGCACTGAGTTAGATGTAGGTGGTCCTGAGGAATTGCTAGATTTTAAATCAGCTCTTTGGCCAGTTTGGTGAAGGTCTGCAAAGTGTTAGTTCTAAATGTGACAGTATCTTGCTTCCCATCCCAAACCAAATACCATGGGTCTTTGACTAGGAAGGGTGATGTCTGCAGTACTAATACTTGTTGGCTGACCCACTAGTCAGCTGACTGAAACCTGTCTGGTGAAGGGTGGTTGGTCTAGGACTTGCAGTAAGCATACTCATTGGTCCTTTTGAACCTTAACTTTTTTTTTCAAGTTTTTAGCTTTTGGTATTTAAGCCCTGCATTTGAGTGGGTTTTTGCTCATGTGCGAGTCATGCAGCAGCACCACACACTGCTGCATAACTGTACGGCATAGCCGGACAGATAAATTGAACAGTTTTTCCCTTAGATACAGCTGTAGCACATTAGTGTAGTCTTCATCCTTAGTACTTTCCTGGTGAAAGAAATACTGCTAGTGATCTGAAACCTATTAAAGTACCAACAAAAAACCCAGGCAGAAATACCCATCCACTGAGCTCCTCCTTGATCGATCCTGAAAAGCCCCCTTATTCAGAAGTTAACCTAGCATTATGGACAGTTGGACCACCCTTGTTGACTTGGGTCTCTTGAGGCAGTGTAGCAATTGCCTCATGCGCACAGACAACCATCTACTAATAACTCACTGTAGTACAGAGTGTGAGAGATGTATCTATACCAAGAATCTTGAATCCATGCTCTCTTGCACTCAAAACAGTAACATGGAAGAGGTTGTCAACCCACTCACCAGTATACATTCACATAGTATGCATCTAACACAAAAATCAACATACTCAGAGGTTCTCTCAAAAAATTTACTGAAACACCAGAGATCTCCAAAAGACAAGACTGCTGCAACTAACACAGTTCCCACAGCACCCTTGACACACAGTAACCCCAGTCTCTCACCTACCAATCCTACAAGGCTTAACACTCAAAATTTTTTTTTCTAGTCATTGGAGACTCAAGTAAGACACACAAATGTCCTACTCATCAGGCTGGTCTAGGAGAAAGTCAAGGTCAGCTGCCTGTCCGGTGCCAGGACTCGTCAGATCACATATGCACTCGGGTCTCTCGACAACAAGTACCATTATGACTCACAGTTCATATTGGAGTGAACGACCTGAGATGTACCTCACTGGACTATATGAAGAGAAACATGATTGAGCTCTCTGAGTACATGTCCCAGGCAGGTATGTCCCTAGCCTTGAGCACCATACTAACCTCACCTAGAATTATGCCATAGTATAAACAAAAAGTGATGGACTTCAATAACTGGCTTAGTTTTTGGTGTTATTCAAATGGGATCCAGTTCCTGTCAGCCTGGGAACCATGGTCGACAAACCTCGCTGCTTTGCCAGAGACGGTTTGCACCTGGCATAGGCTTTCATCTGCTGGCAAAGGCTCCTGCCTCCCCCATAGTGCCTTTTTTAGACAAAGTCTTGAAAACAAAATTACCAATGTGAAATCTGCCAATCACAGCAAAATAAGGGTCATGCCACTAAACACTAGGAGCCTAAACCAAAAACTAATACACCCTGGAAGCACATCTGTCACTAGAAGATGTAGATGCCTGTGCAATCACAGAAACCTGGTTCAAGGCCTCAGAGTACCCCAGCCTTGCAAGGTTAGAATGCCTTCCACACCTTCAAATTGCAAAATGAATGCGTGAGAACTAAACAAGGTGATGTTTCTATCTGTACTAGAGATAAACTCACCACCCATCTAGTTAGACTGGACAACTCCATGGAGTTACTCCAAGTTCAGGTTACAGTGGGTAAGACCCCTATTCAAGTCAAAGCCAGTGATAGATCCCCTCCATAGGTCATGATGTGCACAAAGCCTACTTGATCAAACTGGAGACCATACATATATTACCGAACAGTTTGATTATGGGGGATTTCAATTATCCCACCATCAACTGGGAAACCTACGCTAGCCCTAACTCACTAGCTCAAAAGTTCCTTGTCTTTGTTAACTCAAATGCCCTGGAACAAATTGTTCATACCCCAACAAGAAGAACCAACATACCAGATCTGGCCTCACCAACATTTCAAACAGATGCACTACTGCAACTGTTGCACCCTCATTAGTTAAATCTGACCACAATATCAGTCACCTTTGAGCTGATACTAACACCAGAACTCAAAAAGGGTGAAATCAGACTAAAAAACGTCACCAAGGCAAACTACACCCTCCTAGGTGATGGCATAAATGCATTCCAAGCCCCATCCCTAGCTGGAAGTGGTCACTAAACCAGCTTACACTAATGCCTTGTACAATAACTTGTTTAAGTGTATAGATTTGGCTGTACCAGAAGAGCCCCAAGTAAAAACAAGCCGCCATGGTGGACATCCAGCATCAACAAACTTTACAGTAAATGCGAAAAGTTGCTCTCCAAGAAAACAAAGGTGAGACCCCCAACAATGGAAGAACACCCTCCTCAACCTAAACAGGCAAATACAAATTGTCAAATCCTCTACAGGTTTCGAGAAAAACTTGGCAAGCACAGCCAAGGATAACCATAAGGCCTTTTATAGCTATGTACATAGCCTAAAAGGTAGGACCCATGCATTTGCAGAACTAGTGACCAGCAGTATCACACACACACTGACCCCACAGAGATAGCAAACCTGCAAGCTGACAGGTTTAGCAAAAATTTCACTCCCTTATCCCCTCCAAACCCATCACAAATGTTCCCACAAACCCCCCCCCCCACTCTACATATCTGAAGAATATGTTATCAAAGCCCCGTCCAAGGCAAAAACACAGCTTCTATGGAACCAGACGACATCCCAGGCTTTCTTCTAAACAGGCTAAAACATGAACCAGCATCACCATTAAGTACCCTTTTTTCTATCATAATCTAACCACAGACTGTTCCTGCAGAATGGAGAACAGCAGCAGTTATTCCCCTCCACAAAGGCGCCAAACAAACCCAGGGAATTACTGACCCATAAGCCTGGTGCCCAATTCAGCTTCAAGGGCATATCCTGCCTGTTAAATCTGGTGGATTTTTTGGAAAATGTGAACAGGGCCATTGACAAGGACAAGTCTGTGCACACAGCATACCTCAACTTGGCAAAGGCTTTTGACACAATCCTACACCCAGGCATTACCAATAAACTTAGCAAACTGAATGTAAACCCCTTCGTTGTAAGATGGATTGCCAACTGGCTCACAAACCACACACACTATCAAAGTGCGTGACTCCACATCAACCAGTAGACCTGTTAACAGCAGGGTGCCAACAGGTGTCAGTGCTGGGCCCCCTAATATTTGGTATATACATCTCAGAAGTTCAGATCAAAAACTAAGGGGTTGTGCCTGACCAACTCTGCAGATGACTGCAAATTGGGTGCAATTATTGAATCCCCAAATGACATCAGTATACTCCAGGAGGGTCTTACGCAGATCAGTGACTAGTGCCTTAGTCATGGTCTCAAACTGAATGCAAAGAAATGCATCATCATTCTCTTCAGCACAAACAATGTCCCGTCACACTATTAAACCAACAACAGGAAGGGACTTGGGATCACAAGTAGACTGCGAACTTAACTTTAACCACTGTGTATCTACTGTAGCAAGGAAGACTTCCTAAATAGCACACTTTATTAGTAAAGCTAACTCCTTGAGAACAAAAGAGGTTATAACCCCTCTATACTCAGCACTAGTCCAGCCCATAGTCAAGTAAAATGCCTCGTTCAGCATGTACCATACAAAGCACCTGCAGCAATTGGAGAGACCTCAGAGGTTTCTAACAAAGATGATCAAAGGACTCCAGCACGTGCCTTACACAGACTGACTAAAGTTGCTGTTACTATACTCTGTATCGTATAGACTTCTTAGGGGAAACTTGTGTCTGCCTTGCAGAGCAATCTCAAGCCCTCTTAAGCCCAAACCTAATGAACTTGCTGCATATCTATAAATCAAACAGGACTAGGGTTACCTGTTCCAGGGATCTAAATATGTCCTGCAACTTAAATTAGACACACTGGAGGGACAGATTTATCTCTCAGCATCTGCCACGTCTTTGCAGTAGGCTACCTATTCATGTGAAACAGAGCACCTCTATGACACTGTTCCAGAGGAACCTGGACGAGTGGATGGGGCACCATAAATTCTTACCAGGCAGAGTGCCCATAACCCTCCTGGACATGGGCAGCCATTACTAAATACAATCTTGGGTATTAACTAACATTTCTATGGAATTACATTGGGATAAAAAGGCTAGGTTGGAAACAACCTCTTGGTTGATAGCCTAGTAATCTCCTATGCTCCTATGATTTGGTAACCATTTGAAATATTGGGACTCGCTAGAAAAAGTCCCAAAACAGAGACTGAATGTTGATAAGAACGGACTTACATGTATTTCTTGGAATATTCCCTTTTCTCTGAGATATGGTGATCGTGGAGTTGGTATATATAGGTTTTGCAGGGGTGTTTCCCCCTTGCAAAAAAAGACATTTAAAGGAGAAGAGAGATTTTTGAGATTCACTGTTCTCCAGGTTTTAGGCCCTTTTTTTTTTTTTTTGGCTTTTTGGTACTTGGCATTTTGACTCCATACATTTCAATAGGGAGCCAACCATTGAGTCATTTTACTAAGTGAGGATACAGAAATGTAAACAAAAAGCTTGAAGCCTTAAGCTTCAAGCAGCACTTCAAAGTAATTACATGCATGTGTACAGCAAGAGCTGTTTTGTCCATTTCTTCTAGTAACTGAATTTTTAATATAAACAGTCCTCTATTTTTTGCAGACTTGCTGTGTTCTATGAATCCTTTTATAAACTTGTTCAGCTAAAATACCTCTTTCTTATAGGTATCCTTACTATCACTAGTCTTGACCCAGCATGCACCACTGTGTAGTGGGACACACTTAGATGTCTGCTTGTTAGCTCCTAACAGTGGTACAATTTCATTTAGAAGAGAGACAGTATTTCAGCATTCAACTCTGAAGTGGAGGCCAACTCCAAGCACAAATCACAGTGTGTGGCACTGGCACATTTGTCTTTCTGATGTGGATTTGTGGAATTTTGGATTATCTGAAAAGGAAGAAAGCATTCTTGTGAGCCATGTCATAGTTATAACTAAGAGTATCTGCACGCAGTTCACTTATCAGTTTCTTCTTACAGGTGATTACCTCAGTGTAGGTAGCCAATCTAAAGGCTCTTGCATATGTTTTTACTATCTTGCCAAGCTGTACATAGTTAACTTTCAAAAAGAGTTCAAAGACGGAACACAATGAATGTAGCTAATCATTGACAGACTTTGAAGGGGGTCATCAAGGACCATATCTTACCAAGAAGAGAGTTTCAGGGTGTTAATATTAGGTGGGATATTTAGTTGTTCCTGTCTTATGACCCACATTTCCGGATTATATAAATTGTTTGACATCACATAAATTATGTACTGCAGCTCTCAAATGCAGATCAGAGAACTGTTTTCTAGACATTTGTCTCTGCAAACTCAACCTGAGATTAGAGAATTGCAGACATTTGAATCCACTTTGTTATGGTAGGCTGGAAAACCTTAATTCATACCTTTATCCAGTGCCCACACTGACTTCTTAGTTTAACATAAGAGTACAGAACGGATCCAACCAGATGTAATTAAGTGTTTTTCCTCCTGCTTCTTTGTAGTCATGAAAAACATGGGTGGAGCTCAGATCAGAAAGTGAGCAGACAGTCCAGTATTCTACTCTCAGTCCGACCTCCATGTCTTGGCACCCATATTCTACTTTTGCTTATGTACAAGAATAATTATGAATCTTGACTTGTTTTGCTTTTATGTCTGGAAGTCCCTCAGCTCCAATCTGCCTACTGTCTGACTGGAGCAAATCGCTTAACCGGATAGTTCTCATAAGCTGAGCTTGAAAAAGGTCCATTATGGAACAAATCTATATCATTTGCTTTACCCACAAATATCAAAATGCAAATAAATTTTAGTTCTTATTATCCTTAGAAGCATAAGCACTTTGTAGAATATTTTGTATTGCTTTGAATTGGCATTCTGTTATGAAGATGGCCTATGTGACTGGCATTTGATAATTAAGTCTCCACACTTTGTCGTTTGAGTTTTGCATTCCTTTGTTCTAAAGGACAGGACTACCTCTCTGGAGACCTTTGCAGATTTAGAATGCTGAATGATCAGAAAGCTGGTTGCAACTTTGCTTATTAGAGTTTGGTGTCTTGTTGTGGTTTGATCATCCATCTGTGTACTTGTGAGACTTTAACTGTACTACTTTCCATGACCAGTAAGTATATCTAAGTCTATAGAGCTCTGTCAGCCACCACTGTCATTGCCATCAAACCCTTTTCCCATTTTTACATGAGGTTGGGGTGTTATGTCAACTGTCGCCTTCTCTCAGTTCAGTACCACTCTCCGACCTTCTTCAACATTCATGCCTACCTGCCTCAGATTTTCTTTCACAGAGTTCATCCATCTCTTAGGTGGACATCTTCTCCTCCTGTGTTCTTCCTGTCTCTTTCAAATCAGCTTTTCTGTTCTTGTGACTGAATCACTGTAACATGTTCCTGACCTTCTGTGTAATTAGGACTACTTTAGCATGTGCTTTGATGTCCTCATTTCTTAGCCTCTCTAATATTGTGCATCTGGCTACCCCTCTCCATTGTTTCTTGTTTCCTCAGCTGCCCTGCCTTCACTGCCCAGGTTTCTGTGCAGTGCAGAAGCACTGGTCGCACCAAATTTGTATACCTTACTTTTCAACTTCTGTGGTATTTTTCTATCATACACTAACCCTGACACGTTGTGCTATTGGGCTGCAGTGCCTCAGATTCTAGCTTTGACCTCAAACTTCCCTTCTCTTAAACTGCACTTCCCAGACAATTGAATTTGTTAAACTGTTCCACTGTTTTCCCTTCTATCTCAACTCTAAGCTTCTTTTGATTTCTCCCATTTGCTGCAGTGACCACTGTCTTGCCTGTACTCATTTTCATGCAGTGTGCCTTCAGTTTTGCATACAAGGCCCCTGTCATTTGCTGAAATACTTAGTCAGTGTCTGGTTGTAGTGCCACATCATCTGCATACAGAAGCTTATAATCCATCACCACTTTAAAAAGGAGTTGGCTTCTTGATCTGAGTCCTATGCACACCCACTCCCACTGGGAATCCCTCCACGAGTCCAAATATGGTTTATTTTGAGATCGGGTCCCTGTACATAACTGTAGAAATTTTACCACTGTTTGTAGGGCTTGAAAAATCACAGGGCTATCCACATCAGCTTTCGTAGGACTTATTATATGCTTTCTCCAAGTCCAGGAATGCCCAGGTGGACTCTTTCATCTCCACATTCATCTCCATTATCTGTCCATTTGAATCTTTTCTTGTTACTGACAGCTGCAGGACAACATTTCATGGCTGGATAGACATTTTACAACATAATTTGCATTCCAGTCTGTGGAATCTTTACAAAAGCTGTTCATACGGAGCAGCATGCAGAACCTTGTATGAAATCATCCACTGAATGGTTGAAATTTGTGTGCTGAAGATGCAAAAGATGCATTATGAATAAATATTTAATGATCCTCTAAGACTTTCTACCTTGCCTGCCAGCCTGAATGATACATTATTGGTGTAGTACTTGAGTGACAGTGTGTATTAATTTTGATGCCACACAGTATGTCAACCTGTAATATGCTGGCACACTGATCTGTCTGAAGGATGGTGGGCCACCAGACTGCATTTATTTTATGTGAAAGGGATTACTTATGGTCCAGGAGGGGGTGTGGAGTGCAACATCCCAAAGGAAAAGTACAGTTATGTAAAATGTTACCATAACAGTAGCTGTCCTTGCCTTCACTGCTGCAGTACTCCTTAAGTATGAGATTCCCTGTTGTGGAAGCCCAACATCTAGCCAGTATACCAAAACCTACTGTTGCTTTAAGGTATGCCGAACGTCACCTGTCTGCTCCTCATATGGCATAAGGCATAAGATGTTCAGGTGTACCATCCTTAGAACTGATTGCCCCAGTAGGAACACCAGCCCAAGGGGTAACCTGTACATCCAGGAAATAAATTAACTAGGGGATGGAGGGAAGGAGTGAATACTGCAGCAGTGAAGGCAAGGACATTTACTGTTATGGTAAGATTTTACACAACTGTACTATGTCCTTACACATTCACTGCTGCAGTATTCCTTCTGTATGGGAGAGTGCCAAAGCTCAAGAGGAAACTTGGGAGGAGATGGGAGCAGAAGAGCCCTGTAAGACACCATCAAGAATGGCTCTAGCAAAACCATCCCAAGCTCTAGAAATACCATCCAACCTGTAGTGCTTGGTAAACATATGCACAGAAGTCCAGGTAGCTGCTTCAAGAATAGTTAGTATCCAGTCCCTTGGAAAAAAGCACCAGAAGAAGCTACAGCTCTACTAGAATGAGCCTTTACAGAAGAACAAAGGCTCTTGCCATGAAAAGATTAACAAAATGAAATAGCCTTTGAAATCCAAGAAGAAAAATAGTTTGCTTGGATACAGCTGATCCTAAAAACTTAGGATGAAAAGAAATAAACAACTGATCAGATTTTCTAATACCCTTAGTCTTATCCAAATAAAATCAGAGTTCTCTGTGCATGTCCAAAGTATACAGCACCCTCTCATTATCAGATTGTGGACAGGGGAAGAAAGTAAGCAAATGAATTGACTAAGTGACAACTCATTAACCATCTTAGGCATAAAAGGATTAGTGCACAGGATACCCTTGCCCTTATGAAATATCAAAAAAGGAGGACTTACAACTCAGAAACCCATCTGGCAGAAGTTGGAGCTAACAAAAGAAGAGTCTTCCAAGAGCAATGCTGCAAGAATGCTGAAGCAGCAGGCTCAAAAGGAGCCTGAATCATATTCTCCAAAAACAAAATTTAAGATCCTCAGTCTTCCAAGAACAATGTTGCAAGGAAGCTTAAGCAGCAGACTCAAAAGGAGCCTGACTCATCTTTTCCAAAAACAAAATTTAAGATCCAGGGAGGAGGAACAGGCTTCCTGGAAGGTCTAATCTTAAGGACACCTTTAATTGTTTAGCCTCAAACTAGAAGCTAAAGGAGGAGATAAATGCAGACAAGCAGACATCACTGATAAGTGGGCCTTAACGGAGAAGAGGCAAAACCAGCATTGAGCAACTCACACAAATAAGACAGAACCAAAGGAACAGCCACAGTAAGTGGGTTCAGGTTATGAGAGAGAGAGAGAGAGAGAGAGAGAGACCAAATAGAAAACTTCTTCCATTTGGATAAGTAGGATTTCCTAATAGTGAGTTTCCTGGCCTCCTGCAGGACCTTTAGTACATCCTCAGGAAAAAGGTGTCTGAGGAATCAAAATCCTTTCACCTATGGTGTCAGTTGAAGCGTGCACAGGTGGGGATGGATGAGAGATCCCTTGACACGTGTGAGTAGGTCCACCCTGTGAGTAGATTCACCCTGTGAAGTAACTTCTGATGATTGTGTTTGGCTAAATGCAAATGTAGAGGGAACTAGTGCTGTCGTGGCCAAAAGGGAGTCACCAGCAAGATTTTGGGAGCATCCTGTTGAATCTTGAACAGGACTTTTGGAAGGGGAGGAAGGGGAGGGAATGTATAAACAAACATCCCCTTCCAAGAAAGTGAGAGGGAATCCACCTTCCACACCAGAGAACCTGGTCTCTGGCACAACATAGAGGAAGTTGTCTGTTCAGAGGGGTGGGAAATAGATCTACTTATGGAGTACCCCACTGGTGGACAATGTCCAGAAATGCATCCCTGTGAAGCATCCATTCATGGGATTGAGGTAAGGACCTGCTCAGAGTGTATGTCACAGTATTCTGACCTGAAGGGATATAAACTGCTTGAAAAGTCTTTTGATATAGGACAGCAAGATCCCAAACCAGGAGTGCTATTCAGCAAAGAAGGTAAGGTCTTGTTCTTCTCAGTCTGTTTATATACCATATCACTATGGTATTGTCTGTGAATACATTTAGAGGCCCTGGAGAGAAGTGGATGAAAATCCTGAAGAACCAGCATAAGAGCTCTTATCTCTGACACTGATATGCGCCTTCTGCTAAAGTGGAGATCACAACCTCTGTACCTTTAGGAAGCCAAAAGCTTCTCCCTATACCATGTCTGAAGTATCTGTGAGTACTTCCTAAGAGGGAAGAGGGGGATGAAAAGGGAGCCCTGGATTTAGAGACAACTGCTGAAGCCACAGGTGAAGTTACTTTTTTAGGCAAGGAAGAAGAGGAGCTACACAGTCTAGAGGATGTGCATGTTGAAGCAACAATGACTTCAAAAACCACCAAAACATTCTCGTGAGAAGTTTGGCCAGAGGGAGCATTTGAATGGTGGATGCCATAAAACCCAAATATAAACCTGTTTTTAGTGGAGGGTCACAATGTAATGGAGCCTTAAGATGTGGGAACAAAATGGTTAGGTATCTTACCACATTTAATTTGAACACTGATGCAGTACGGAATATAGTGGAGAGAAATTGGCCAATTTTGATGGCCATGCCTGAAGTAAAGCTAATAGTAGGTGAGAGGCCATTTTATGCCTATAGGAATTCAGAAACTTTAAAGCAAAAACTTTGCTATAAAGATTTTAAACAGAAGGATATGCAGGTTCAAAGAAGAATAGGTACAATAAAATGTTATAATTGTACCTGTTGTGATGACTTATATGAAGGTGAATGTAATTTCACGCACCCTATTAATAGAGAAGTCTATAATATTAAGGCCCTGACAAATTGTAATGAAACTCAGCTGGTCTATTTAGCTACATGCGTAGCATGCACATCATTTTATATAGGTAAGACCACGAGAAAATTAAAGGAGAGGATTATAGAGCATAAATCGGATATAAGGAGGAAAATATCAACAAATGCTTTGAGTAAGCATATTATGGATGAGGGTGAGAGATATAAATTTAAGTTTAGGGTTATGTGTACAGTTGAGATGAGAGTAAGAAAGGGTGATATGAATAATACATTAGAGCTAAAAGAATATGAGTGGATTGTTAGGCTTCAAGCTGATGTGAAGGCTGGCCTTAATAATGCTGTTAGCTTAAAACCTGTATTGATGAAAAGGCAAAGAGAGAAAATTTAAGTATAGTTGGTATAATGTATTAATTTTAGTAAGATATTTATATATGTATATGTCAACATGTTATTTATGAGTGAATGTTTTGTATATATTCATTAATGTGATTTACATATGGAAGCTGCTGTCTAGGGTCTAAGGTAACGTTTAGTCTCTCCCTCTTAAGCAGGGTTTTTCCCAACCCCCTGATTAATTTAACAATTGCAAAGCCTTTTAAAACCCCCCATATGCTTACATGTTACAGTAATTGCTGCAGTAAATTGTAACCTAAGCAGACATTTCACAAAGGTTAATCTCATACCTACTGAGTGTTACAGTTCCCAGAATTATTTCTGTGTACTTCCTAGCAGATAAATTTATAAATACTCTCTCCTCACCCTTTACTACTACTGACTGCAACCACCTTCTCCATCTCAAACTCCTTGCTTGTCTCTGCTCGTACCTACTCCTGATTACCAATCTTATCATTATTATCCACCTCTACTGATTGTTTCTTGTCAAGCCATTTTACTACCTGCTTCATTTTACTACCTGCTTCAACCCGCTCCGTTCGCCCTGCGGGCTCACTCCGCTCCCCTCCCTACCCCCAATTCCCACCCACCCCCAGAGGTCCTAGCCTTATAGCTCCCTGGACACACCCCCTACTCTAATCTTCCAATCCTTCTTCTTCACACTCTACCTCCCACCCCCACTCACACCCTTTCACAGCCATACACTCACACTTCTTCTATCTATTTCTCCCTCTAATTTATTCAACATACCCCTCCTAATTTTACTCCTTTATACAATAGACATACCTACTCCTTTCTCTGTTTTACTAATATCCCCTCTTCTGTTATCCTAAGTTGTTCTATACTTTTACTTAACAATAAAACACCCCTTTCTACTTCCTCCTCTCTTACTCTTCTTACCTTTCTCTAATACTCCTACTCCTACTATGGCTCCATACCTGCCAACCCAGCTTTTACTCCCAAGTCTACTTTTTTCCACCCTATCAGTTTACTTCCTATCCATCTATGAGAAACCATTGTATGTCCAACCTTTCAATCCACATAAACACACTACAACATTTCTCATTCCACTTAATTCATATCCATATACTTCTCCTACCCCTAACTATCAACTACCTAAATTCCACCGATTTTCACATCTCAAATATGTCTTGCCTTCTGATAACAAAACTAAATTACTAACCTTTCTAAAGTGTAACCTCACTATGAAACCTATTAATCTTACCCTTCAAGCTGGAGATATCCACCCTAACCCTGGTCCTACTTCCCCCTCTCCCCTAATATCCATACCAAAACTCAATAACACCTTCCTAATAGGACATCTTAATACCCAAAGCATAAACAATAAAATACCCTACCTGCATTCCCTCCTTCACATACATTCATTTGACATTCTTTGCCTCTCTGAGACCTGGCTAAAGTCTTCCACTAAAGACACTGAGATTACTCCCCAAGGGTATAATATGGTAAGACTTGACCGTCCCAACCGCAAAGGTGGGGGTGTTGCAATTCTTTTTAAAAACCATCTGAATATTACTACCCTTCCTGCCTCTCCAACTCAAGATAGTAAGGTAGAAGCAATCATTGCAAAACTCGAATTAAATTCCAAAAAATCCCTTTATATTATATGTATGTACCTACCATCTGGTAATAATATACCAATCCTCGAAAATTACCTTAGCTGGCTATCTGCCACGTATCCCCAAGAAACCATTATACTAGGTGACCTGAACATAGACTGGAATAGCATTAATGCTGATAATCCTTCTTCTCATATCAACCTCCATGGTTTTACCCAAACCATTACCTCAACTACTAGGCTCAACAAACATAGCAATAGAGAAAGCATCTTAGACTGGATTCTCATAAACAAAGTCAAAGATAGTTACAAAGTAGGAACATTGCCAGATGATGTTAGCGATCACTCCTTAACATTCATAACAAGGGAAAAGGCAGATTGTGTAAACCCCTGCACTATAAGAAATATACGCACCATCAAACATTTTAACCCTGAATTGTTTCAGTCTGAACTAAGTGCATGTAACTGGAACCCCTTAAAAACACTCCCTCTCGAAAATGCAGTACTATACTTTAACTCTACTTTCTTATCCATTCTTGACATTCATGCTCCTGAACGTATCATTAGAATTAAATCTAAAGCAGCCCCTGGCTCTCCCATGAAACCAAACAACTTATTCTCACTAGAAATAAAGTCTGGTCCACATGGAGATCCCACAGAAATAACCCTGATCTTCTACACTTCCGCCAGCTTAGAAATTTAACCAAAAAGGCAATAATAGCCGACAAAAAGAAATTCTACTTCAATCTACAACAAACTCACCTTAATAATTCTAAACTTTTCTGGTCCTCAGTCAATAGACTCCTCTCCCCAGGAAGTTCTAAAACTCCTTCCCCACTTAATGCTGATCCTGATACCCCTCAACTAACTGCAGATGCCTTCAATACATTCTTCACTGAAACTATACAAGCTCTTGCTAAACAACTAAATGCCAATAACTCACACACACCTTGTAACCTTACAAACTCTTCCTTTAAATTCTCTCTACATCCAATCTCTACATCTTACATATATAGACTCCTTCTCAAACTAAAACCTTGTACCCCCTCTGCTGACAAGCTACCTTCACTCTTTCTACAAAAAGCTGCCAAGGTTATCGTGATATCCTATTTCCATTCTCATAAATAGGACAATCAAAGAAGGAATCATCCCAGATATCTGGAAGGTCTCTCACATTATCCCACTCCATAAAGGTGGTAACTCCATAGACTACTCCAACTATAGACCTATTGCTCTCCTCTCTCCTCTGGCCAAAATTATGGAGAACTGTATCCACCATCAGCTTGTACAACACCTCTCTCTCCATAACATCATAGCTAACTGTCAACACGGCTTCAGACCATATCATAGTACTACTACCGCCCTGCTTTCCTTTGTAGACACTATTAATCTGAACCGTAACAACAACCTACACTCTTCTGCCATCTTCATTGACCTCTCCAAAGCATTCGATATGGTTAACCACTCTTTATTAATCAATACTCTTGAATCCCTATCTTTTGATATCCCTGCCATTACATGGTTTAATTCTTATCTTACAAACAGAAAACAAGCAGTTCTCTGGAATAACCACATTTCTTCTCTTTTGCCTGTTTCTATAGGAGTTCCACAAGGCTCCATTCTTGGCCCACTTCTCTTCTCCCTCTTCATTAATGATCTCCAAACAGTAATCCCTCAAGCTACCTGCATTCAATATGCCGATGATTCCACACTCATCTGCTCAGCATCTTCCACCTCAGAACTTATCTCTCATACTCAAAAAATCTTTAATACCGTTGAAACATGGTTCTCTAGTAGATTCCTCTTATTAAATGCTAAAAAAACTAAACTTCTCCTCTTCACCCCCACTACCAAGACCCCCCCTTAAACTTCACCATCTCCTCCAACAATGCCACTGTCATTTCTCCCAACTCTACCACTAAACTGTTAGGTATTACAATTGATAATAATCTCTCTTTCAGCCAACACATTAACAACTCCATAAAACTTGTCAATAGAAAAATAGGATCCTTATATCGGATTAGACCATTTCTGACACCTTCCACTAGAACTAGGATTGCTCACTCCCATCTTCTTTCTACTCTTCTCTATGCTTCTCCCATCTTTACCAACCTCAAGAAAAACAACCTTACCAAATTGGCTACCTGCTACAATAACATTGCTCTCTTCGCTACAGGTAACCCCTACAGAACACACCACTGTCTCAACCTAAAACCACTAGGCTGGCTAGAGTTTCAAAACTATCTTGCAATCCAACAACTCACTATTGCCCATAAAATTCTGTACCAACCAATGAACACCCCTATACTCTCTCAACTCTTAATCCCCTATAACAACCTTAACTCTCTCTCCGCTCCTCTAGTAAACTATTGACTAGTTCTATAAAATCTAATAACACTGCTGGTGACTCACTTTTTACAAATTCAGTAGGTACAAAATGGAATTTATTACCTAGCAACATAACAAAGATTTCATCATTGCCTCTTTTCAAACAAAACATTAAACTTTACTTCCAAAACCACTGGCTGTGCTCCTGTAGTAAACCTGATTAACTTTCCACTACCTATACTCTACTTTGAACTACCTCCCACTTCTCACTGACCCTACCCTCCACCTGGCTTTCTTCTTCTACTCCCACTTGTCTTCTAAATTACTTCTTTGCTTGTTGACTGTCTTACTTGCTCTCCTTTCCATAACTTATCCCTTCCTATTTCCCTTATTCTCAGCTCTCTTCTCGCTCACTTCCTACCCTGTATCTTTATCTTACAAAGTATTTTTATCTTTATTCAAAGTTTTTCAACTATGACTGTGTGTGGTAGTAATTATTTTATATAGTATCATTTAGTATCTTTATCATACTAAGTATTTTATGTTTGTATAAGTTTTTTTGGACTGTAACTGTATGAACTGGTAAACTATCTCATTTAGTAATAATAGGAAGCTGTAGAGTTATAGTTTTTTGTCTTTTACGAACTTTCTTACAAACACTATGATATTTTTCTTTATTGTATTCTGTGTGGAGCTTTTCTCCCCGGGCCTCTACTGAAAATGGAAATATCTCCAGCTAGACTAGCCCAGTCAACACATGTAAAATAAAATAAATAAAAATAAGTAAGTTTAGAAGTTTTTAAATGCTATATTTTAAGTATTTAGTCTTTTAAATTTTAATTAATGGATAGGTTTGGTAGGCTGGCTGTAACATGTGATTAATTAAGTCTCCTATTTAAAGTTTGAAAAGGATGTTTTTATTATGTACCGATGAAGGGTGTGGACCCGAAAGCTTTACAATAAACTGTTTGGTGTGCTAAGTGTTTGATGAGACAGGGATGCCAGCACAGGCACCGTCTGAATTCTGAAACCCAGAAAGGCATGATCCTGAGAGGGAGTCACAGAGGACTTTTTGAAGTTTGTGTACCCCACAGACTGTGAAGAAAGGAAATGGCAAAATGAAGATTTTGTAACAGGATCT
Source organism: Protopterus annectens (assembly GCF_019279795.1). Taxonomy (NCBI): domain Eukaryota; kingdom Metazoa; phylum Chordata; order Ceratodontiformes; family Protopteridae; genus Protopterus; species Protopterus annectens. Next base: position 744,508,430 of record NC_056729.1, read on the forward strand.
CTGGAGAAAAAGCCTGAATGAGCAGATCATCCAAGTGGTGAAAAATATGGATCCCTTGAAGCCTGCAAAAAGCAATCACAGGAGTGAGGCATTTGGTGAATACTCTTGGGGCAGTAGAAAGACTAAAGGGCAAAGCAGAGAACTGAAAATTGCAGGAAGCAAAAGAGAAATGCAAAAACTTCCTGAAAAGAGGGTGGCTCAGAATATGGAGATAAGCATCCTTGAGATCCATAGACACCATATAGGCCTAAGGGAGCAAGAGAGGAAACAGTCTGAAGGGACAACATGCGAAAGGAGGGCACTTTCAGGAAAGCATTTAGATGAGAAGTGTTTAAAATTGGTGTCCAAGTACCCCGTTCTCTGGAATTAGAAACTTTCTTGAGTAAAAGCCCTTTTCCCTTTAGGACATGGGCACCTCTAATAGTACCCAGAGTCAAAAGATCTCAAAGAACTGCAGGGAAAAAAAAAAGAGAGTTGCTCCTGAGGAGGCCGAGGAATGCCCATCACAGGAGGATGGGATTTCCACACCATGAAGTACCCCTGGTGAATAATGGATAGAATCCAAGAATCCTGAGTAATCTGAAGCCAAACAGGAAAAGAGAAAGGTGAAGAGAAAGAGGAATGTGACAATGTCATACAACACCTGGTTTATCAGGAAAGGAAGGCTTCTGAATCTCTGAAGTCTGAGTGGTCTTAGCAAGAGGAGCCTGCTTGCCACTGTATATTTAGCAGGAGGGTGAGATTACATGCGAATAGAGGCAGGCTTATTGGAGTAGTTTCTCTGAAATTTAGGTACAGGAGAAACAGAGAAGTGTTTAAACTCCTGTAAGGCCTTCCCCTTATTCTGAAGGGACTTAAACAAGCAGCTTCTTCCCCAACAAAAGTTTATTATCCAAAGGAGCATCCATCAACTTAGCCTTAATATCACCAGGTAAAGGCTGAAGTCTAAGCCAAGAATACATTTTCATCACTGAACCAAAAGCAACAGCCCTAGAAGAGGCTTCTGCTGTACACTTGATAGAATGACAAACCACCCGAGTGGAAGTCCCTAACAAAGAAAGAGCAGAAGTTGTACCCCCAGTCAGAGAAATCAGAAATAAACTGACAAGCCAGAGAAAGGAGAGCCAACACATAAATGGACACATGGGTCTGGTAATTAATAGCCCTAAAGGCCAGAGTAGCTGAGGTATAAACCTTCTTACCTAGCCTTTCCATGGTTCTGCTGTCTTTATCAGTAGGCAGTAACTTGAGCAAAGGAAGCAACTGAGAGGGCTTGTCAGAGGCAACAGACACCACAAAGGGGTCAGCAGCAGGACATTTTTACAAAAAAATTAAAATCTTCAGGCACCCTATGAAACATACCAGGCTTCTTGGGAGCGAGGGGGGGCACAAAGAATTAGGAGCTTTAGAGGCATTGTAAAGAGTACCCAACAAAGCAGCCAAAACAGGAGGAATAGGAGAAGGTCTTGAAGATTCCAGCTGTAGCAACTCATAGTACTTCTTATGCAGGTCAGAGACCTGAGCACAATCCCATTTAAAAAATTCCATCATTCTAGAGACTGTGTCCCCATAAGAAGTTTCTTCAAAATGAGTATCAGGGCTATTAGATTCCTGATCTTCTGATCCACAGTCCAAAGGGAAGGAATTTGGGTAGAGTAAGTCAGGGATTCCTCATCGGAATCAAACTCCTCCTCAGAAGAATCCTGTTCTCTGGACCTTTTAAGGGGAGTAGAGGACCAAGTAGGAGTAGGAACAGAAACTCCCTGAGGAGGTTTTAATGCCATTAAACAAATCCTGAGTAAAAGCCTGCCACTCACTCTGTGGATGCTTATCAGTTGGAGAAACATGCTTAGTTTTTTATTTCTTTTTTAAAGGAATGTCCGCCCTATAAAGCTTTAAAGGCTCTCACCCAGGACGGTATTTAATAATTGTAATAGGAACTTCTTCCCTAACTAGAATCTGTGGAACACCTCTAGGCCCAATGGAAATAATCAATTGTGGTGCCCCCTGAACATCCAAAATGGACATCTGCACAGCCTCCTCGGACGTGCTGGAAGCTGGCTTCTTGCTGGCGTCCAACTCGGTCACAGCAGAAGAATCCAACAACAAAGTCAGGTGAGCCTCCCGGTTCTCACTGACCTTGGGAGAAACACCCAGCAGATGCTGGACAGCAGAAGATTCCAATCTTAATTTTTTCACCTTCTTCCCTAATGGCTGACCCTTTGGTTGGGAAGTTCCTTCCATTGTATCTTTAGCGAGAAGCTTAAAGCACTAGTTCTCAAAATAAAAATAGAAAGAAAGTCTACTATGAAGAGTTTTCAGTATGAAAGCCTGATAAATCAAAACAGGTCATATGGTCATGAAAAGCTCCTAGACAGAAAAGACACTTATTGTGTCAGTCTTTATGGGGAATCTGTCTCCTGCACTGGCATTTACCCTTTCTGGATGACATCAATCCCTAACAGCAACAAAAAAGCAAAGAAAAAACAAAACCCCAATGGGATACTTATCTGCAATGGCTCGGACTCCAGAACAAGATGTAGGTGTTCACTGGAGAATGAAAATGCATTCAGCTGGCAGAAAATGAACATAGGTGAACAGACTGATGATCAGGAGATGCGTTCAGAATGGCAGCAAGGAAATTCTGAGGATGGTACTCCTGAATGTCACCTTTATGCCCTATGCTAAGCAGGGAGTGTGCTGGTGACATTCACTGTACCTTACAGTAGGCTTTGGTATACTGACCGGATGTCAGGCTTCCATGGCAGGGAATCTCATACATAAGGAATACTGCAGCAGTGAATGTAAGAACATCATAAAACACTCCCTTGTCTGATGTTTTAAAGTTACACCCCCTACCCTGAGTTTGATATTTTTGGTTAACAAGTATGAAAAACAGACTTGTATATTGAGCCCTCAGAAGTAAAAGAGAGAGAGAGAATAATGTCATGATTCATGTCTGAATCTGGTCAATCACAAATGGAAGTCCAGCTTCTGCATTTGCAGACTGTTATGGACCCAAATGCACTATAACTCACTCAATAAGCCATTTTTCATGTAGTATTCTCCCCACGTTCCCTGTTTCAAATCTGTGAACTAAATACCCAGAATTTGCTAGATGCTTCCTTTTGTTAAGTGCAGATGTTTCCAATGCTGCTTTTGCAGACTGCAGTGAAGAAGTGTGTTATTTTTTTAGTGACGTTGTTTTACTTGGAAGCGAAGATTCTGTCATATGTTAATCTTAGCATTTTCTGGGTTTGTTTAGTTTGATAAACTCCATTTTAAGCACATAGGTTCAACTAAGAATAGAATATAATAGAATGTAGAGGATTTCTTGTATTATTTAAAAACCCTTATCCTGGAATGGCTTTCGTAAAAACATGGTGTCTGCATTTCCCCATTTGAACTTGTCTTGGTGAAATATTTTCTTTTGTAACGGTCATTTAATTTTACCATGTAGTCCACCTTTAAGGCAGTAATATAATGTGGGTGTCACAATAGGGGTACAAGGCTTTACTCCACATCACTGTGACCAATGTGATAAAAGAATAAGAGTTATAAAGACCAACATATGTATGCAAAGAAATAATGGCCTTAACTCATTCACTCCTATGGAGCACAGGAAGTTTGTACTGTAACTGCCAGTGAGCAAAGCCTAAGCCTTTCGACAAAACGGTATGTCCTCACATTTCAAACAAATGTTCATATCTCTGGAACCATAGGAAATATGAAAGAAGTATAAATTGCAAACTCTTCAGCATAAATTATATTTATAGTGGTAGTATTCTTTATATTCTAGATCTTTAAACCAAATTGTATAAGTCACAGTAAACACAGTAACCATTATCTTTGTAATACTTTGTAAACTAGAATATCTCAGCAACCACTCAAGTTACACACATACTGTCATCAGCATTTTATTCATCTACCTGAGAGCTTTCATGTGATGCTAAAGAGTTTGTCTGTGTTGGTTGTTTAGATATTTAGAAAAATGTGAAAATTATATCTATGTAAATTAATATCATAAAAACAACAGTTAACATCTATGTACCTGCACTAAACAGAGGTCAAACATTAATGCAGTTGAGTTTGCTATTGTATGAGTTTTAAGATGAATTTTTTTAAAACGTTGTGCATAGCAGGGTTTTGGAACCACTGATGCAAATATGAACAAGCAACATCTGACACCTAGAGGTGTCAGTAGGAGTTAACTGCAGATGCACCTGGAAGCGTCACTCAGATGTAGTGTGTTAAGAGCTTGTAGTAAAGTATTCACTGCTGCTTTGGGTTATATAACCCAAATAAGCTCTACATTGCCAGCACAAGAACAGGGTTATATTCATTGATTCTTGAGGAGTTTACTTTCTTCAGTCTGAGCGTGGCGCCCTCTAATGCAATCTTATCAACAATAACGGAGGCTTGACCTTATTTTTTATTCACTTGCACAGACAAGATTTTCCAGGAGGGACTACTGATTCCCAGTCAATGACAATACCCCTTACTTGTATTCAACATATGCTACCACCAGTCAGAATACTAATCTGAAACCAAGACCTCAGTTACAGATCAATCTTCTGGTAAGACAATCAACATAAAATTTTGGCTGGGATTCAGAAAGGGTTACTATGACTAGTAAGCCCTATATAAGCAACAAACCCTCATGCAGTGACCCTTTGCATTTTAGAGACTGATCTATCACAGTAAATTTCTGTGAGCAGAAGATTCACCAAGAAAGACAGTCCTGCCGGGCATGGTACGTGGTACTGTGACAATCCAGAGGAGTTGCTAATGCTCATCAGCCATGTGCTATCTCCCAGACATGCCTGTAGGTGTCAATTTACTGTGCAAAGAAATTCAGAAAATCATTTGACTGCATAAATTACCATGGCTGGCCAAAAAATTTAACTTGCCCATAAGTCGGCAGTCACTCACTGAAGTCAGTGACTGAAACCATGCTGAAAATAAGTTCAGCAGAGATGTAGGGATGGGGTGTGGGTTTAAATGTCTGCAGGGGTATGAAAGGAGTGAATGAAGTTGTATGACTGTGTGCGTGTGTGTGTGCACATGTGTGTGCATGTGTGTGTTTGTATACATGTGTGTGTTGGAGTATGCACATAGGTAAAACGGTGTGTCCTTGAGTCGTGGGGGGGTGATGAATGGATGGATATATATATGGTTCCACTTCATATCATCAAATTACCATTTCATTGAATTGCAAATCATCGAGACCAAATCGTCGAAAACTCATTTCATCGAAAACTCATTTCATCGAATCTCAAATCACTGAAAACTATGAAGCAACTACAAATAACATCCCAGACACTTTGTACTATGTTTATGCAGGGGGGGCAAGCCTCCCTGCACCCCCCATGTGGGGGCTCCACCCCCCACACCCCCCGTAATTAAATATACCAACTCCAAGGTCGCACTACAGTGGGGTTAGGAAATTACCTTTTTCCCCCACTGTAGTGTGACCTTGGAGTTGGTATATTTAATTATGGGGGGTGTGGGGGCCCTGCATAAACGTAGTAAAAACATTGTGGAATGTTATTTGTAGTTGCTTCATAGTTTTCAATGATTTGAGATTCGATGAAATGAGTTTTCGATGATTTGGTCTTGATGATTTGCAATTCGATGAAATGGTAATTCGATGATATGAAGTGGAACCATGTATATATATATATATATATATATATATATATATATATATATATATATATATATAAATAAAATGTGTGAGGGGATATATGTTATACCTGTCAATGTTCTTGATCAAGAATAATGTTCAGGAGGAGGAGGAGAACTGAGGTTTACGTGAAGGCAGGAATTGAGCAAATTATTTAATGGACTGCTGATACTTGTAAAGAAAAAAATGATAAGTGATGTAAAATGTATGGAAAAGGAAAAATGTTAATATGTTTTGTTTTCTTTTCTGTTAATTTATGTTTATCTTTGTCTTAAGTGATTAAGGTGTTTAGAAAAAATTCTGGGCAAAGCCAAAAATAATGTGGGGATAAATGGCCCAAACATAATGGATAATTTTCAAATATTACTCTATTTCACTTTAAAAGTGAATAGAACAGGGCTTTACATCAACATGAATTTTGTAAATAGGAAATGTAAAACTCTTACATCTGGCATTACTGTCTAACATTCTGCATACATCTGGACCATTGAAAGGTACGGTGCATGTGCCACCAGGAGACACTACCCCCACAAAGTGATGCTAATGTGAGTGTTACAAAAGTGATTCAGAGACATGCAAATTAGCTAATATTGAGGTCTTCCCCATTATGCTTATTACACACCCTAATAAAACTAAATTGCTACTTTTCACCCCCCCCCCCAAAAAAAAGTCTACACCTCTATCCTTCACTATTTCCTCCAAAAAAGGTACTATTTCTCCCTCTAACCACTCCAAACTCGTAGGCGTTGAAATTGACAAAAACCTACTTTTCGACATCCATATTTCACTAACAATCAAAAAGGTCCATAAAAAAGGGAACACTATACAGACACAGAAAATCCCTGACAAAACAAGCTTGGATTTCCCTTGCCCAAACTCACCTACTGTCTACTCTTAACATATGCCGCTCCCATCCTCACCCATGTCCTAAAACTTGACCTTGCCAGACTTGAGTCATATTATAATAAAATCGCCAAGTTTGCTAATAACTCCACCTAGAGAACCCACCACTGCCAGGCTCTAAAGGATCTACAATGGTTAGAGTTTTCCCAACTACTAAACTAATACCAGGTAGTCATTGCCTACAATGTTGTTAGACATCCTGAAAAAACCCCAGCACTAGGCCAACTCCTCACCCACTATAATACAAATCGTCCTCTCCGCTCGTCTGACAAATCTCTACTCTGTATTTCAAAGGTTAAAAATACATCAGGAAAAGCTCTATTTTCTCACACTATTGCTAAAATCTGGAATAACGTCCCTTTTCCTCTGATTTTGGCCCCTACTCTTACCCACTAACTCACTTAGATCACACTTAATAGAAAAATGGATATGCCCTTGCATCACACAATTCTTTCTGTCTCACTCACTCCATAAACTCACTGCCATCTCAACCACTGTAAAAATTTCTTTACAGTCTTATTGAAACTTTAACTGCTGATGAAATTGTAGACTTATCACATGAATGTTTAAATATGTTTTTTTATATTTATCAGTTTGTATTTCCATATTTGCCTATATATTTATCTCTCTGTATTTCCATATTTGCCTGTACAGTATTTTTTCATATTGTTTTTTTTTTCTCATGTTGTTCTTTTCTTCTCATAGTGTTTTTTCAAAATTGTTAATTAAGTTGGTTATTTGTTACTTACTGTGAAGCTTTTCTCCCCGGGCCTCCGCTGAAAATGGACCTGTGTCCAATCGGACCATCCTGGTAAACAAATGTAAAATAAAATAAGTAAAAAAATGTCTAAAGCTGTTTCTAAATCACATTTTCAGTAATTGTGTAAACTGACCTACCTGCAGAAGGCACTTCCATGGCAAAACAGTCTGGCTTCAAAACGGTAGATGTCAGCAGCCACACCAGTGCTGTGATAATATTCTTCACTAATGAAAAGACATCAGTCACAAGATGTTATGAACAAATAGATAAACTACATTTCAAAAGGATCTGGTTACACATACAGAAAATGTATTTCAATTGCAGAAAGAAGAAAAAAAGTAGTTATGTGCTCACCATAATGTTCCATCTGTGTTGTGTATTTTCATTCTTCAACTGTTGGGTTCAGATCCGATTCTCAGATCCAACTCAGCTGTTACTAAAGCTCGTAGCAACCAAAAAGTTGTCCAGCTTCTCAGTTACCCATAATGCACCAAACCCTAATATATCTCAGATCTTGTATGTGTTCTATGGAGGAAAACATATTAGGAGTTCAGTCAAAAGGACAGTGGTGTCTTTATAATATAGCTCATTCATCCAGAAGTTTGTAGAAAGGATGGGGGTTCATGGGTGGGATGTTGAGAAACAATGAAAATGGACAACACACATGGAAAGTTATGGTGATTACATAACTTCATAGGTTGGTACTAGGCTATCAGCCCTAGGACCTATACAAGCCTAGCCATAACAATTCCCGGATATTTCTTCCCACAATATTTACTTCCCTGGACCCCTGTCTAGCAGGGCGACAGGAAATTCACCCTGGGGATCATGTCAATCTCCCATCCAGTCAAGGTTCATTTTGAAGAGGGCCAAGGAGGCGCTCTGCTTGACATGTATGGGCAGTCTATTCCAGAGTATGGGGAGTCTCTGGGTCAGGAACATATCCCTTCAGCATGTTTTGTTCATTGTGATGACAAGGTTTAGATCCCTGGAGCGTGTGGCTCTGAGGGATTGGGATTTCTTTAAGTGGAGTATGTCCAACAGCTCAGGGTTTGACATTGCCTTGTATGTTAAGCAGAGATCACCTCTGAGTAGGTGATATGCCACAGAGGAGTTTTTTTTTGGACAGTCTGAATAGAGCATCTGCTTTAGGCTTGTGATTCTTTTAGTGAGGTATTTCTGCGGCCTTTCCAGCTGTTGCAGATGTCTTGTGAGGTACATATCAAATGGAGCATTGTACTCCATAATGGGTCTAATGAGGGATGAGTACAGTGGAACAATGACCTCTTTTTTCTGGATGAAAAGCCCTTAGTGATGAGGTGTGCCACGTAGAATGATTTCCTGACTGTTGTGGCGATGTGGTTATCGAAGGTGAGACCCCTGTCCACCTGTGTCCCTAAGTCTCTCATCACACTTTCAGTGTTTAGTGTACTGCCACCTATGTGGTAATTCATGGGTACATGGTGTTTCCCAAAGGGGATAACTATACATTTCTTGGCATTAAGCTTGAGTCCATGGCTCTGGCACCAAGCATCTGTTTCTGTAAGGCTCTTTCGTAGAATATCCACATCATTTGGGGATTCAATAATGGCTCCCAGTTTCCAGTCATCTGCGAACTTTGTTAGCCAGAGTCCCTTAGTGCCGGCCTGTACTTCAGAGAAGTAGATGCCAAACAAGAGCAGTCCCAGGACTGAACCCTGAGGTACTCCACTTGTCTGGAGCTGGATTTGGAGTCGGCTATTATACAGTCTGGGTTCTGTCAGTAAGCCAGCTGGCAACCCATCAAGTGACTTAGGATTTATGCCCAGCTTAGTAAGTTTATCTATGATTCCAGAGTGGGGGATGGTGTCGAAGGCCTTGGCGAGGGTCCAGATAGGCTGAGTGGACCACCTTACCCTCATCTGCAGCTCTGGAGACTGATTCCAAGAAGTCAGTCAGGTTCAGGAGACAAGATCGGCCCTTCACGAACCCAAACTGGGTGGGATCTAGTGTTTGAAGGTTGCCAAAAGTCTTGGTTTATAAGTTCCATGGTAATGCGTCCCATGCCCTTGCAGGTCAGGCTCGTCAGACTGATGGGACCCTAGTGTAGCTGTGTGCCACTCAGCGGGCACGAAGCCTGAGGTGAGGCTATGATTAAACATAAAACTTAGGTGAGGTGCCAGTTCATTTTGTAGCTCATGTAGTACAAAGCCCGGGATGTCATCTGGCCCCATGGATGCTGTATTCTTAGCTTTGGAGAGTGTGGTTTCTACCTGTGTGGCTGTGATTACCGAAATTAGGCAATCTTTTGGTATTGAGATGGGCCCTTTAGAGGGTGAGGGGGGGGTGAAGTTGGCACTAAATCTGCCAGGATATTGGCAATATCCTTGGGAGTAGTATATTTAGTGCCAATCTGTTGTAGCTCAGAGCAGACCTGAGCATTGCCATTTAGATTCCTGACATAACTATAGAATGCTTTGTGGTTGTCTTTGGAATCTTTGGCAATTTTATTTTCCTAACTAGCTTTGGAGGATTTTGAGCAATCTCAGCTTCTTACTGAGGCTGGTAAGGGAGTTTTTTGCATCCTGGGATTTTCCTCTTTTCTGCTTATCTGTTGTCAAATTTCCTTCTATCCTCAACTGTTAGGACAGAGTCCCCAGCTACCTAAAACCCCATTTGGGCTCCAATTATATTCCTGAGCACAGCTGAAACAAAAGATAATCTACTCCTTGAGGCCAGATCTAATTTGTAATGACAGATAAAGGTATGTGGACTTGCCCAAATTGCTGCTGCACAAATGTCCATGGAAAACTTGGATAGAAATACTGAAGTTGTTGTCATGAACCTAGTTGAATGGGCTCTTACAGGTTTAGTTAAAGGTAAGACCCAGTTTGTTACAGATAAAAGAAATACAGTCAGTCATATGGCTAAAGTTTTGCGACTGGTTTACCCAATTTTACATCTACAAAGGAAAGAAACAATTGGTCTGTCTTTCCGATTTCTTTTTTCCTATGCAGATAAAAATGTAATTGTCTGTGAACATCTAATAAGTGGAACATATATTAACCTGTGTTTGCAAATTTAGAAAAAAATATTGGCAAGTTAATGGACTGATTGATATTGGATTCTGACCCCACCTTGGGAAGGAAAGATGCACTGGTTTGTAATGCAACTCTATCCTTATGAAAAATCACATAGGGAGGTTTTGAAGACCAGGCTTGAATTTCTGAAATTCATCTAAGGTAATGGCTACTAAAAAGACAATTTTTGAAGTAAGAAACTTAAGGTCACATTTAGCTGCTGGTTCAAAGGGGTACATATTTATGCTTGCTGTACCAAATTCAGATCCCATGGTGGAGTAGGATGTTGAAACAGTGGTCTCAAAAGAAGAGTGCCTCTCAAGAATGCTTTGCACAATTTAGCAGAGGCTACTGAGGAACCTTCAGCTCCAATATGGCAATTAGATATTGCTGCTAATCAAACATTAATGGTAGAGGAGCCCACCCCTTCTTTAAAGAGTAAAGCTAAAAATTCAAGTGTGTTATGGGTCGGAGTTGAGAAAGGATCAGTATGATTTTGTTGTACCCAGTAAACAAATCTTTTCCATTTACTCGAATGCAGTTTTCGTGTTGAGGGTTTATGAGAAGATAAAAGGATATGGCGGGCAGGAGAGGAAAGCATAGGTTTTCTGGCTATTTACAGAACTGGAGAAACCATACTGTAATAAGCTTGACGTTTGAAGTGTCTGGGTGATTCATGCCTGTTGGGTGAGACATAAGGTCTGAGATCAGATCCAAAATCCAAGGTTGGTAAAGTAGATGAAGCCATAGGAAGGGGAATCAAACTTGTCAAGGACAGTAAGGTGCAATGTGGATGGCTTTGCTCTTCGACCTGGCAGCTTTCTACAGAAATTTCAGAATTAATGGAATCGGTGGGTAGGAATAAAGGAGACCGGGAGTTAGTCATGAAGTAGAACATCCCTTGGTGATTGCCCCTGTGGGAGGATTAGGGCAAAGTAGCTGCAGCATTTTTTGTTTAGAGGAGAAGCAAAAAGTTGCAGTAAGCTTGGCCCCATTGACAAAAGATCATTTCTGTCACATTCTTGTTGAGAGACCACTCATGAGGTAGTAGAATAACGGAACTGCTCAGTTTGTCTGCTATCACATTGGACTTCCCCCAGAATGTGCATTACTATAAGAAAGTAGTTGGATGAGATTGCGCACTGCCACACTCCAGAGTGCATCTCGACACAAAGGGTATGATTTGGTCTCTCCTTGTTTGTCGATGTACTCAACTACTGATGTATTTTCTGTCTGAATAACAATTGTCCCTGAAAGGAGAGCATTCCGGAGGGTCTGCAATGATAAGAGCACTGCTGTCATCTCTAGGACATTTATATGCAAATTGTCCTCTTCAGGGGACCAAGTGCCCCCCAACCCAACTGGGAAGCATCTGTGGTTAATATGGCCTTGGGGTGAGGGAGAATGAGTGGACGGCCTTGTAGAACCTGATATAATGGAATCCATCACCTGAGGTCCCTCTTGCATGTCTGAGAGATTCTTATTTGTTCTGACATGCACTAATAAAAAATAGACCATTGTGTTGATAGCATCCATTGAAGAATTCTCATATGAAATCTGGCTACAGGTACTAAGGTTATTGCTGCTGACATTGATCCTAGAGCTTGAAGGACTAAGCTGGCTGAAATCTTGGTACTGCAAAATTATTTTTCTGACCTGTAATTTGATAGCTTCTCTGCCTATCTCAGGAGTACAGACTATCAATGTGTTTGTGTTGAAAACTGCTCCTATGAATTCCAAATTTTGAGTTGGTTGTAGGGGAGATACATGTCTTAATATATGGTTATCCCTAGATGAGAGCAAATCTGGAGTACCTGATTTCTAGCCCTAATTAAGAGATGCCTGGTCAGGGCAGTAATGTGCTAGTTGTCTAGATATGGAAACACCCGGAATTCTTGCAGTCTCAAGTGAGCTGCTACCACTTCTATACATTTTGTAAACACCGGGGGGCTGTGGTAAGGCCAAAGGACAGAGCTGTGAACTGATAATGACCAGCTCCCAGCCAGAAGGGTAAATAATTCCTGGATTGTCTGTTCATCTCTCTGTGATAGTACACATCCTGAAGGTCAGTTGAGCACATCCAGTCATCCTTGCCCAAAAAAGGGAGAATGGACTGAACCATGACCATCTGAAACTTTGTGTGTTAAACAAACTTGTTCAAGTTGCTGAGATCCAAAATTGGCCTTGAGTCACCTGTTTTCTTTGGCACTAAAAATAATGTTAAGTAAGTTCTAGATGCTATCTGATATGGCGGGAACTCTTGGATGACTCTCTTCTAGCAACGTTTGTATTTGTAGCGCAGATTCTTTCCTCTGACTGGGCGAACTTCCAGAATTTTTCTTAGAGTTGGAGGTGGAAGGGAAAAGGGTATTATATAACCTCTGGAAATAATCCCCTGTACCCAATTATCTTTCGTTAAGTCTAGCCAGGCTGTCTGATGCAGGGACAGTTGACCCCCAGTTGCCTCCAGAGGTGGACAGTTGGGCCTCCTTTCAGGAGTGCTGGTAAGGTCTGAGGGAAAGAATCTCTGGACCCCTGGTTTTGTGGCCCTGCTCTGCTGCAGGGGCAGTGTCAACCATTAGAGATCCCCCTCTGCCCCTAGGGGAACTTCCTCCACGTGTGTCCTGAAAAGGACCCTGGATCTTTCTGAACCACATCCTCTGACCACCTTGTTGATTCCTAGAAAAGGATCTTTGAGAGGTCAAAAAACATATGCTCACTGCAGAGAGGGTCTTTCCATCCTTCTCACAAATGGATATGTCCTTCACTTCACGGCCAAACAAAGAAGTGCCATCAAAAGGAGCCAAAACCATGGCCTTTCGCTAAAAGCGGCAAACAATATGAAGTATGTTAGGGCTTGGTGCATTATGGGCAAGGGAGAAGCTTGAGAGCTTTTTGTTTACCATGAGGATTAGTAACAACAGAGTTAATTCTGAGGATTAGATCTGAACCCAACAGTTGAGGATAGAATGAAAATTGACATCAGATGTAAATTTATTTTATACAGACTGTCTGATAACAGAAAAACTGTGTTTCTGTAGCTATTTCCAAGTACTTATGGTAGATGATTGAAACCTCACAATGAAAAACAGTCTGTAATCTGAGTATCTTAATGTAGATTCTTCCACCTAATGAGTTTCCCAAAGTCCAAACAGTTCCAGACAACAAGAATAGAAAAGCACAGGAGTATCTCTGGTGCAGTACACGCTTTGCTGTTAGAAAATATTTCAGAAAAACAATCTCTTTTTCCTTTTGAAAATATACTGCAAAATGCTTATACAGTACTGTTATGTGCTGATGCAATTTGTGTTGTGGAGGAAACAATATGCATGCAAACAGATAATTCCATATCACCAAAAGACAAACAGTTGTTCATTTTAAATATAAAATGAAATATACACATATTTACATTTTTTTAATCCAAAACAGCATGCATCATCTGACAGTGGGTATGTGGTTTATGAGAGTGGGTTGGTCTTGGCACTTGTGAGTGAAGCTGTAAAGGTTTGTCACTTGTGTTGTGTATTTAAGGCCTTGTTCATATGCTGGTGTGCTACCCACTAAAGTTTCTCACATGAATATCATAAATTGAGTTTGAAAGACTAAACACTGTATTAGAATGGTAAGGAAGATGACAAAACCATTGATCTGCCAGTCTATTTGTATAGTTATTTACTTATTTTTGCTCTCAGAGACACCAAGGACAACTTCTTGTTCATTTTTTTTATGACTGCAGCTACATGAAAGTCCTCTGCTTTTTTTATTTTTTTTTTTAAATATTGCTCAGGTTTATAGGTGTTTACTAGGCTAATGACCACAAGGGCTTTTTTAATTCTAGCCATGCATCCCAAATCTCTGACAAGTACTGATGCTCTTGATAAGTGTAAACAGGGGTCTGGGAGAACCATTTACAGGTTGCCTCTGTCCATTAGAGGCATAGGTGCCAAACCAGGGATGAATTTCCTGTTCCCCATCAAATTGTCCAAACTGCACTTGAATTGGGTTAAGGAGGAACTCTGCTTCACATTTAGATGTGGAGCCCGTTCCCGAGAGGGGGTAGTCTCTGGGATACATACCCTTCCCTCCAGCAGGTACTATTTATATCACAGACAAGGTTTAAGTTTTTAGAATGGGTAATTCTGGTACTGTTTGTTTTCTGGATATGCAGGAGGTCCATCAGGGAGGAGTCTGACAATGCCCTATATGCAAGACATAGATCTCTCCTCAAAAGCCTGTAGGAGACAGACTACAAGGATAGAGCCTTGATGTAGTCTGCATAGGACATTTTACTTATGTCCTGTATTCTTTTAGTGAGGAACGTCTGTGGACATTCCAGTTGTTGGATATGCCTGGTTAGGTACATACCAAAGGGGGCATTGTACTCAATGACTGTTCCACTGTATTTGGCATTCATTGGACCTATGACTTTCTTGGACTTAGATGCCATACCTTTGTGTATAAGTTACGCAACATAGAAAGGATTTCCTCACTGCTGTAGAAACATGATGGTCAAAGGCTAGATTACCATCTATGTGTGTTCCTAAGTCCCCGACTACTGGGTCAACTAAGGGGTGCATTGTCAATATGATAGTTACGAGGGGTGGGTGACTTCCCAAAGGATACTATTATGCATTTCTTGGTGTTTAGTATTAGTCCATGGCTCTGACATCAGTTGTTTCTGTGTCAGCCCCTCCTGAAGAACATTTATGTCATGTGGGATTCAATGACAGCTCCTAATTTGCAATAATCTACAGATTTAGGCAGCCAGAGACCACTGACATTGGCCTTTGACTTGAGAAGTAAATGCCAAAAAGGAGCAGCCCAAGGACTGATCCCTGTGGGACTCCACTTATGATTTTCCTCTTTGTAGAGGTTGACTCCCTTAGTTCTAACTTCCTGGGTTCATTTTGTGAGCCAGTTGGCTATCCACCGGGTGGCATACAAATTTGTACCTAACCTCGAGTTTGCCAACAATGCCCGAGTAGGGTATTGTCAAATGCCTTGGCCAGGTCAAGGTAGGTAGTGTGAACCATTTTCCCTCATCCATTGCTTTGGTTAACTTCTCAATGAAGTCCACCAGTTTGAGTAGGCATGATCGGCCCTTGACAAAACCAAACTGGGTTGGGTCCAGTGTCTGGACGTGTACTAGATCTCTCGTGATCATTTCCATAATAATTCTTTCCATGGCTTTAAATACAAGACTAGTGAGACTTATGGGTCTGTAGATGGCCCACCTTTGTGCAGAAGGTTAACTGTTCTCCATTCATGAGGCACGAAGACTGTTTGGAGGCTACCAAATAGTAATTCCAGAGGTCCTGATAGGTCATTTTTCATGTTATTTAAAAGGCATCCTGAGATATTGTCTGGGCCAATTGATGCAGTGATAGTAGGGGGAGTTATATTTGATGGTATTTCCTGAGGGAACGTTCAGGGGGAGAGAGGGGTAAAGTTGGAGCTAAATTTATCAGCCAGGAGATTTTCTATATCTTCTGGCTCAGTATAGCTGGCTCCATTTACAAATGAGCTCTGCACACAACTGTTTATTGCCTTTGAGGTTGTGGACATAGCTAAAGAATGCTTTGTGGTTGTCCTTAGCCTGGCAGGAAAACTCATCTTTGGCAGACTATTCGTCCTCCGTGTTCTTTGATGCGAGTGCTTTTATCCTGCTGGGTGCTGCACCTCCTAATTTTTACCATGATTTTCTTCTGTTATACAGCCTATGATTTTGCGATTCCACCAGGGTAGCTTGTTTTTTTGAGTTAGTTCTGTACTTCTTCCTGGTGGGTACAGCTGCCTCTATGCAGCTATTAACATGCTTGTACAGAGTTTCTGTGAACAGTTCTGCATAAGCAGCAGTGTTCTAAGGGTTTATGGGGGCTTGAAATGTTGCCACGTTATCACTTAATAGCAGGAGGTTAGCCTTATAGTAGTTCCTGAATATTTTAGCTTACTGTTAACTGTACCGTGCTCTGTTGTGTTCTGTTCTCTCCATCTCTCTTTCTTGCACAAAAGTACACTTCAACAAATTTGCTTCAATCCAAGTCAGTAGCTAGCTCATTTTTGCAAGATGCGGAATGTAAATATTTTACTTGAGTTGCATGCGACTTGAATGTCGATTTTTGGAACAATTTCAGTTTTTAGCCTGGTATGGTGATAGTTCAGCTTTCTTATCTTAAACCTTAGGAGTACTTCTCTGAATATTAGTGGCCTTGGATCAAAAAAAAATGTACTTAAGTAGCCTCAGTTACAGCATAGAAAAAAGTCAAGTTTGCCCCGTTTCTGCAGTCACATTAAGGATGACATTAAAAGTATTGGATATGTTTGCTATAAATGAGGGAAGAAAATGTGTCAGTGCTGAAAAAAATTCCAGGCATACTGTGAGCCAAAGAAAAATATGCCCTAAATAAGACATTTATGTTTAACAGACTCAAAGAGGGACAAGAACAAGTTCACATGTGACTGAACTGAGACACAGGGTACAAGATTATAAATGTGGTCAGCTGCAAGATTCCCTTATTAGAAGCCGAACTGCATGGGACCTGAACTATACAAGAGGCAGGCTTTTCAGAGCATCTGGCATGACACTAGAGAAAACCATTGGTGTGTGTCATGGGGGTGAACTATCAAATGTGATGTTAAAAATTTTTATCTGATTGCATGGAAGTGAGCAAAAATGATGTTGGACCTGGTAATAAGAAGAAACAAAACTTAAAAACTATACAAATAAAAACTGAAATGACAACATATGGATAGCCAACACATTAAAACAATAAATATTTTAAAGAATTAAATGCCTACATGAAATCACTTGGTAACTGGGCTTCTGCTACAGGTTTAAAATTTAGTTTAAACAAAGGAATCCAGTTTCCTTACATGAAGTAAAACTTTCTTCAGTTCAATGTAAAGATTTGAGTATTACTGTTACTTCTGATTTTTCATTTAGAATTCATGTAAATCAGATCAGTGCAAAGACTAAGAAACTGGTGGATTATTTACTGCAGAATTTAACCACCGGAGATACAGATTGCTTGACTACTGTTTACAAGACATTTGGAAGACCTATTATAGAACACAAAAGAATGTTTTGTATCTACACTAAGAGTAACATGAAAACTCTTTGAGTGTTTAGCGTTAATTAATTAAAAGATTGAGTGTGGTAAAAGACCTTGCATACAGAGACAGGTGCAAATACATAAATGTTTATAGATATACAAGAGAAACATTTATTTTAGTGTACAAAGCCTTTCATGATGATTTAATGCAAATCTTATTTAATATAGAGTGGCCAAAGTGGTGTAGTGGTTAGCATTGTCTCCTCACAACGAGAGGTTCTCTGGTTTGATTCTCGGATGGGGTGCCTTCTGTACGGAGTTTGCATGTCCTCTCTGTGGTCACGTGAGTTTCCGCCGGGTGCTCCGGTTTTCTCCCACATTCCAAAGACATGCAGTAGGTGGACTGGACACACTAAATTAGCCATAGGTGACAGTATGTTTGTGAGTGAGTGTATGAATGAACTACAGTAGCAGGGGTAGCCACCCGGTGGTGTAAAACCTTGGCTCGAGAGGATTGTCACAGCTGAAGCGACACCCCAACCCCATGTGGAAAAGGGGATGAGGATGGAGGTACAGAAATGGCAAAGCACTAAAGCACAATAAAATGAAATTTAGGAGTCATTTATGTAAAATCAGGTTAAGATATTTATTTATAACAAACTACATGGTAGATTTAAGGAACATACCTACTGTAATTCACCAGTCAACTAAAGAAAAAAAAATATTGATTCTTGAGCAGGAGATATTAAATTTGAACCTCATATTATGGAACTGGTGTTCATTGTTGGCCAATTCACCTGAACACTTTTAAAGCTCTTATGACCTTATGACACTGTCCAAGAGGTCACCTCTTAAGAAAATGAGACACAAAGAACACCACCCTATGCATAAGATGTGGCTGTAGGTATGAAAAAAAAAAAAAAAACGTATAGCAGGGTGAAAAAAAAAGTTTGTCGGCTGTGTGCAGCAGATGGCTACTGCACAAGAATGCATTTTAATAGAGAAAAGTTGACTGAATTGTTTGTGAGTACTGTGGAGGTGTATTAAGTGAATATTGCTTGACATTACATCAGAAACACAAAATGTGAATCAATAGTTTGTGACAAAATGCCTGCAAATAAAACTAAGAAAGTTTGATCTACAAAACTTGTATATAAATGGCAGATCTGTTGTACTCAATTTAACACTAGAGCAGAGCATAGAATAATATCCAAGCCTGCCTTTAGAAACTTGCATCTAAATTGCAAACTAACTGAATGTGTGCATATGCTCTGTTGTCTCACAGTGTGCTTAAACTGAAACCTATGGATCAAGCTTGAAGTGTGTTTACAAAAAATATAATCAGCTTTTAAAAAAATAATGATTTCAGAATTTCAGTTAAAACAGTCTCACTTGCACCTTGCAAAGATGTAGTGTGCATCTACAGGTGTGATTAAGACAGTGTTAATAACAATACAGTTTTCACTCACTGTAAACAATACAATGAGCACCATATTAAATACAGTAGAAAAAGTGTTAATTTTACCAACATCAGTGTAGATACAGACACATTGTACTGCAACAAAACTAAATCTAATGTCCTGTGAAACTGTTCTGACCTATTTAAGGGTCTAGGATGTCTGAAAGTAGAACACCACATTAAATCATAATCAGTAGATGCATAATTGATAACATGCAGCAGAATACCTGAACTCAGAGTAAAGGTAGAGAAGTAGATTAACCTTACAGCATAGCTGGAAGTAATTGTTAAACAGACTGAGCCTAAGGAGTGGGTTGCACAAGATCTTAGCAAAGGGTGTTAAGGGCACACTGTCTTCTACAAAAGGTAGCAGTAGTAGCAGCTACTATGTTTAATCTGTCATTTTCCAGTGCTGGACACTGATCAGGGATTATACCAAATTTAAATGGGCAAAACAAGCTCTTTCCTATACACCTTTAACACAGAATTAGGTAAATGTAAATGCCTTAGACTGCCTTTTGCCATTTCCTCTACTTCAAATGTCTTTCAATGAATTACAGCTGATATGACTGAGCACTCGGGAGTTTTTGGTGGCATTTTGGTATAGTATTGTATCAAGCAAGAATATGACATCAAACTAATAAAGCTAAGACAGATGGAGTCACAAAATTTGAAACTGAACAGATCAAAGTGTTAGTTTGGTGTGTCATCTCTGAAATATATGGGTTATCTGACTGCTAATGCATTACAGTCAGATGCTAAGGCAATTGCCATTATAAATATGCAGACTTCAGCAGGTGAAACATCAATAATGTCATCAATGGGCCACAGTATACAAGGTCATACCTCACTTGTCATGTGTAAAGACTCTAAGAAAGCTGTGTGATGGGATAATTTGGAATTCATAACAGGAGCAATCCAGCAGCTTTGATCTGTTAAAAGGATTGGTAACTATCACACTTACACTAAAATATTTTGATGCAACAGTACCTGTAGTTCTTCAAATGGTTGTAAGACACAAAGGGCTAGAAGCAGTACTACTACAACGAGGACATATATGCGACTTGTGTGCCGAGTGCTCTGTCAGATGCAAATAGCTGGTAAGAAGGGAACACAGACCATTGTCATTAGCTATCAGATTATTTTTGTCTCATCTCCCCAGTAGGTGTCTTCATGATGAACGACAGACTGCTGAAATGGCACTTATGAATCAGGTCACTGAAGGTAGTAGTATAAATACAGGCACGCCAAGTTCTTTGGTCAACTGTACATCGCAGAGGACGGACCAATTCTGGTTGTCCAGGAGAGAGGCAGGGAGCTTTGCCAGCATTCAGTTCCGAGCACAATGATGACTGCAGTAACATCGGAGGATTTCTTTGAGTTCTATCCCACAAGCCCATGTGCTAGTTACCTACACATACAAAATGACAACAGGCACTTTACTTTCTGTTTGGCTATCTACAGTACAGTCAATTCAGCTGTGGCAACTCCCTCCCCTCAACACATCATTCTAGCACTTTTCAGCTACAGCAAGCTTGCTAGACCCCTGTAAATGTTATGCATGTTATACACAGTCTTGCAATGCTGACACATGATTTGATGATGTCACAATGCTCTTTTTCATGAAGTAACCTATTGACTTGAGTACATTTTTCATGTGGTACAGCAGGTGTGGTATATGGCCACCTGTTGGTGTTGGCATGCTGCAATCAACCACATCAGTTGCAACTAAATGACAGGTAGCCGTACATCTGATTTAAGTCTTCACAAAGCATCTTCAGAAAATTAGATGGATTTTTTTTCCATTGTATGTGCACTTCTTTCCTCCGGCTTCTTTCTCAGCACCTGTTCTTTTATATTTTTTATTTTATTTTGTTACTCTCCGTTTATTTTATACTGATATACAGCAGAATGAAAACCTGCATTCATTCCTCCAAGGCCTGTTGACCCACCCCTACTGGTGTCAACATGTTCACCACCACCAACACCCACAACATTAGTGTTCTAGGATACCTCAGTCACTTCCACACTTCCTGCAACATCTGCATAAAGTACAGCTAGCCCTGCACTGCACAGTGATGCGGTTCTACCAGTAAGTAGAAATGGCAGCAGAGGTGATAACTTTGTCACCTGGTGACAGCTGGAAGACATATTGATTTGGGAGGAGGGCTCATTGGTAATAGGTTGGATGCCTGCATAGCCCAGTAGAGAGCTTCCTCTGGTGACTGAGTTGTGTCCCTGTCATTCACTGGCTTGACCGTCCAAGCCAGGGCCCAGTAGTGAGGGAGCCCAGGGTGGCACTGGGTCACAGCTGGCAAGGACTGCAGCTGCTGAACTCATCCTACACCCATGCTAGTGTTAACCTCCCTTTTTTGTTTCTGCCTGACCCTATTTATTGTCAAGTCCTCCCCATTACCATTCTCCTCCTGGGTGTGTGTTTCCTTCTCCATTATATTCCCCATTTCTCATTGTGGCAGCTTCTTAACATATCAGTCTCATCCGTCTTTGGTGTGTATTTGTGTGCCACTGATGCCTACCCTACCTCTTCGCACCTTCTCCTTAGCTCAATTACTAATGTCTCCAACCTACCTTCTTTTCATCTCTCTCTCTCTGTAAATATATGTATATGTGTGTGTGTGTGTGTGTGTGTGTGTGTGTGTGTGTGTGTGTGTGTGTATGTGTGTGTGTATGTGTATGTGTATGTAAATAGGGCACCTGACCCACAAAATAAATAAATACAAATTACATAATCAATCAATCCCCACCTTCATTCTGCTCATTCTCTAGGCTTTCCCTTATATTCTACTCTCTGCTTACTTTCCCCTTTCAGCACTTTCCTATACTCCAATTTCCCACCTTTATTTTGGTCAAAAAGTAGATCAGCCCACATCAGTCATGGCCATTGCCACATTACTACTTCTTGTTGCTGATGTGCACATGGGATCACACAGAGCCTCACCAAGACAAGTGTACAATGAACAATGTACTGCTTTTGCCTTTAGTTGCAGCCTAGTCATACGAGGCCCTCCTGGCATCTTGAATGCGATATGTAATGAGCTCACTTCCTCAACTTGTTCTCCTCGAGTTAACAGTACTGGGCTACCCGGGACTATATTAGAACATCAAAGTTTCAGAACTTCGAATGTTCTTATATCAACCCCTAGTAACCGAAAACTGATAACATCGAAAATTCAGAACAGCGAAGTTTTTCCTAGGGAAAAAATTTGCTGTTCCAAAACACATACACACAACACAAACACACCAAACAAACAGCAATCCACACACATACACCTAAAATCTTACATCTAACCCTACACTAAACTGTACATACACCACTATCTACCCACTTACCTTAACCCAAACCCTAACCCTAAGGTCCATCACTATCGCACACACACCTCACCCGCACCCTAACCCTAACTCACCTACCCCACCCTAACCCTCACGTCCGCACATTCGCACACTTACCTGATCCACGCTCTAACCATAACTCACCTAACCCGCCCTAATCTTCACGTCCACACAATCGCACACTTACCTGAACCCGACCCATAACTTTCCACCACAGAGTTGAAAATAGCGAAGCGACAGGAACGAACAACCAAATTCTTTCCCTAGGAAAGAATTCAGTTTTCTGTAACTTCGCTATTTTCAGCTTTCGCTGAATAGGGGTCGATATTAGAACATTCGAAGTTCTGAAACTTCAGTGTTCTAATATAAACCCGGCTACCCATGGTCACATCTGCCAACTTTTGGAATCCCATCTGTAAACCTTTTAAAGTCAATAATTGCTTTTATTCAGGAAAAAAGAAGCAGTAAAATGTGAACACAAGAGTTGTGCTTTTTTCTGTACAATGTATAAAAAATATATAAGCTTTTCAAATGAGCTTTCAACAGCAACTGTATATAAAATGTACAGCTGATGTGTAAAAATATATGAAAGAAAATTGGCAGTGTTGCTGTCTGTAGCTGTAAGGAGTAAAATAATGACTGTGGGTTTCTCTTTGAAGGAATAGAAGCTATGCCGAGTGGGTAATTCCTTTGCTCTGAATCTGTAATTAAATTTACTCTTTTGTTTTAGTGTAGAGGTTGTAAATCAGAAGAAAAAGAAATCCATTAATTAAAACAGGACAGATAGTTTGTCCAAAAAAATTACCTCACTAACGACTCTGGAAATTACGGAGTACTGTTGCTCATTAACAGGGACGTGTTTGAAAGAGTAGTGTTAATGGTATGCTTCCCACTGTAGACCCTTTATAAGACATCCCTCCAGGGGTAAGCTGGAATGACTCTGTCTCCAGAAACAGTCAAACTGACAGACATCATTTCACTTTGCTCAGTGTTTGTTGCCCAGGACTTTGCTGAATATAAACAAGCTTTCTTCTGTACAGCAGTGAGTTAATTTCTGCATTTGTTTCTCTACATGCTATGCCTTAAAGATTCAAACAGTGCAGATAAAGCCAAATTACCCTTCCAGTTAGCTGTAGCTAGGAAAGATTTAGCTGGCTAGACAAATTCTTCTTATAAGCATCTTTCAGCTTAAACTGGTTGTTTTTCTGTTTTAACTTTTAACCATACTCTCCAGTTTATTACTTTATTAAATGAAGCATCTTATTTATTCAGCTTTAAAAGCATGCGGCTGATATATTTACTTATTTGTCAATTGATAAGAGAGTATGTACTGTATAATGGTTACTAGCTGATGGTATTCACTTTTGATTGATCAAACCACTCTGTTGCATGTTAACATTCATGTTTATAGTCTGTTGGCTTACTTCTCAAAACTGGAACAGTAACTGGGGTTTTCCAGTCAAGTAGTCTGGAGAGGTGACAGTGATCTATACTGGGCATAGACAAGAGTTGTTGCAGAGGGAATGCTACAAGCCTTCTCTGGAAAAGTTTGCGAGTATGTGTACGTGTGTTTGTGTTTTGAATGTAATTTATTTTACTTTATGCATTTACTAACCAGGTAAGTCCAGTGAATGCAAGTGTCCCTTTCCAGGGATGACCTCAGAGCAGTGTGTGGTTACATGACTTGCTCAGTATTGCACTGTAGGCAAGTAGATGTACAAGGAATCAAACCCGGTGCCCTTTGGTTACATGAACCATCTCATCAGCAGTTCAGAGTCATAATTCTTGTATGGAAGGGAGCACTGGAAAGTAATTAACCTATAGGGAAGTGGGAAATGGCCTGGGAAACTAAGCTGAAAAAACATGGTTCAGTGGGTTGGCATTCTGAAGCTTTTTCTTTGGTTTGGGTGATGTATACCCATAACACAGGGCAAAGGTGCATATTTCCTTCACTCCATTAAGGAGTTTAGTGATTAATTTGTGCTCACATTTTACATTTTAGTCTGAATGGTGATAGTGATATAAACTGTGAGAGCATAGCCCCTGGTAGCTGTCAGATTGTTAGCAGTGGAGAGGATCGAAGGACCACAGCCTGTATCACATCACATATTGGTAGGATAATATCCCAGCAGATGTTTTAATTGGAAATGATTTTTGTGGTACCTTATGTGTGTATAGTTACACACAGCAAGGTATGGAAGCAAGCATGTGGGGATGGCAGTAGATGGAGGAGGGGGTAGCCAATGGCCAGAGCCCACAGTGTCAGTTGAGGAAAGTGATGTGGCTGTTTCAAGGGGGGCTAGTTTGTAGTAGCAAGACTGAACTCACAGTTGCTGAAAGGTACTGGACCTCTCTTCAAGGGACTACTTCAAGGGGAGAGCTAGGTAGTAACAACCCTGAATTTGAGGCATCGCTGTCTTAAGATACCAGATTTCATTTGGAAGAGCAACTACCATGGGTCACAAAGAGAGTTGAGACAGTCACTTCTCAGATCGTACCTTAAAGAATTTCAGGGACGTACCTGATCCTCATGAGCAGGTGGCATCGTGTAGTGGTAAAAAGGGTTAATGTACAGTGAATGGAAATGTGAACTAGATAGTATACTGCTGTACAACTTCTAAGTACTGAGAGCCTAACAACTGGCATTTCTGGCTGCTGCACATGATGGTCCCTTTTTTCAGGCCATAAAACATTACAAAGAGAGAGTAACATCTGAAAAGGCTCCTTGGATGGGTGGGCTTATCTGGTCAATAAAATGTATAAATAAAAGGATTATGCAGATTTTATATTGAGCAGGTACTGTAAAAGATGTGACAGGGTACTGCAAGATATGTAGTTAGTGCAAAAAGGTTGGCAAGGCAGGAGATCAGATGCAAAGTTCTTTGCTGCTTTTGCCTATTATTGAGGAATCATTGCAGAGGGTAGCTGTGGACATTATGGGGCCTCTTAGTACCCCAAGCTTACCAAAGATGAGAGTTATGTTTTGTTTGGTGGCAGTTCTAGACACCTTGAGTTGGTGGCTGTGTCCTCTTTTGGGAAGTAGAGAAAATGGAAAATACTCACTTAGGAATTTTCATCACCTTAGGTTTTCCAACAGAAAAACCTGACAGGGATACTAGTTTCATGTCAGACCGGCTGAGCTGTTTATCAAAGCACTGTGGGATAAAGCATTTAAACACCACCCCTACCAACCACAGATCAATGGCCTGTTTGAAAGGTTTAACACCAACCTGAAGACCATGTTTACAGCATTCATCAACCAGTCCAAATAAGTGTGGAGCAAATGCCTGTCCCAACTCTTTCTTGCATACAAAGAGGTACACCAGTTATTTGCATGTTTACCTTTGGAATTACTGTGTGTTCTTGAGTGGTAGGACGACTATGATTCCTATAAAGAATCTGTTGTGAAATGTGTCCTAAAGGTCAGGACTAAGCATAGGAATTTCATGGGGTTGGCACAAGAGTATTTTATTCATTTGTTTGTTTTTCTTTCGGCTTTTCCCAGTTAGGGGTCAACACAGCGGAACTCCAGTCCGCTAATGATTAGTAGTAGATTTTTATGGTGCCGAGGTACCAGCTGGATGCCTAACCTTCAATGAAGGCACGCCTATTTACGCATGTCTTTTGAATGCCACTCGACTGCAGGGAGGACATGCAGACTCCACACAGAAGGCACTCCAGCAGAGAATCGAATGGGAGAACCTCTTGCTGTGAGGCGATAACACTACCGCATTTATTTGTTAAAATGTGTTGACCAGGAAAGTCCACTGTGTCAGAAACCCATTTTCAGTGGGGGGCCCAGGGAGGAAAGCTCCACAATGAGTAAAAGAAGACAGCTAGTTACACAATTTTAAAAGAAAGATTTTAACCTATATAAAAATGAAACAATTATCACATCACAGCAAACTTTTTTTTACAAATACTGTAGCACCTTCTGTTTAACATAGAGGCTAAGATAAAGACATCTTGTAGAAAAAAGAAATTCTATTTAACTGAATTTAAGTACCCTACCTTAAAAACTGAGATATAGACACCACCTCACTACATTTTTTTTTCACCAGGGAATAAGTTAGGGAGAAATAGGAGGTGGATTTGTCACAACTGACTGGTTATAGCTTTGGAGAAGAGTAATAGGGAGAAGATTATGAGTTCTGATATTAATGGAACAACGAAATGTGGTGTTGTTAAGATAGTAGCTTTTTAGTGAGGCTTTAAAAGGATTAAGGGAATCTAACAAAGTAATACATGTTGGTACAGCATTCCATAATTTAGCTGTGGAATAGGAGTATAGACTTTGTCCTGCTCTTTTGTTTGGTTTTCATATGATCAGAAGTTGTTTATTTGTAGACTGTAGATTTCTAGAGGGGGTATAGGGTTGAAGGGTTGACAGAGCAAGGCATTTCTCTGGGTTATATACTAGCTTGTGAGTCAGTTAGTTGGCTGCAACTGAGGAATTGGGAGAATTCATACCAATTAAGCATTTTGATAGCTTGGCAATGATGGGTACAGTGTTGCAAGCTGGAGGCAAATTTTGCATTTTTTTAGTAACAGCACTACAGTTCATTAAAGAGGGAGGAGTGAAGGGTTATGAAGATGGGAGTATTGTAAAAGAGGGAGGGAAGTAGTAAAGACTTGGCCAACTTGATTTTTGTGGGCCCATCCATGTACTTTTGATGCCTGTAGAGTTTACCCAGTTTAAAGAGTTCTTTTTATGGTGTTAGGAATGTGTTGCTCATAGGAGAGTTTATTGTCTGTTGTTATACCAAATAGGTTTGCAGAATGAACAACCTGAATTTCCATTTTATCTTGGGAGTAAATTTTGAAGTCTTGTGGGGCTGCTTTGGTGGAAGAAATAAGTATAGTTTTTTTTTTTTTTTTTTTTGGGGGGGGGGGGCATTTAGAAGTAATTTAGAGTCATTAAGCCAGGTTTTTATGGATTAGAATGCTTTTTCAGTTATTTTTGGTAAGTCTTGAAAGTTTTTGGAGAAGGATATGATTGTGGAGTCATACACATATTAGACGAGTGTGGTTTGAGGGGACACTAGATGTAAATTGTTTATGAAAAATATTAAAGAGCAGGGGTCCAAGGATGGACCCTTGGTATACTCCTGCAGATAGGTAGATTGTTTGCTCTGCCATGTCACTGATTGTTGTCTGTTGTATAAGTGGTTAGCAAACTAGGACAGCATATGTAGGAAGCAGCCTATTCTGACAGTTGTTAAAGTAGTTTGGTATGTGACACTGTGTTGAATGCCTTGGATAAGTCCAACAGGACTACTGACGTTATTAGACCTGCATCTAAAGCGTCGATCACAGTGTCTGTGAAGGAGAGGAGGGCAGTGGTGGTGCTATGGAATGGGAGAAAAACTATGTTGTGTTCGGGTGAGGAGGTTGTTATCTATGGAGGTGGTTGAGTAGTTTACTATGTATACACTTTTCTAATATTTTGGAGAGAGGAGAAAGAACAGAGATCAGTGTATAGTTAGTAAGATCATTTGTATTGCACCTTTATGGAGTGGAGTTATCTAATTTTTTTCTAGATTTGTAGGATGGTTCCTTCAGAGATGGATCGGTTTATTAGAATATTGATGGGGTATGCTATTGCATCAGCAGTGATTTTCAAGTATTCTGGGGGGAGATTGTCAGCGGATGATTGTCAGCGGATAGGGAACAGGGTTTCAATTTTTAAGTTTTAGAATTAGAGAGGTGGAAACACGTTTTTTGGAGAAACTATGCGTTTCTTATGTGGCTTTAATGGTAGTTTCATGGGACGCAAGATGATTGGAAGAAGCTTGTATGGTTCCTTGCCTGATGTTTGTATTATTGGTGGTGTATGGATTTCAGTTTGTAGGGGGTTCAGGAATGAGTTTAAGGATGGCATCAATAAAGTGGGAGTTTTGAAAGTGTGGGATATATGTTGTAGGGTCAAGTCAGGGGAAAGAGATGGCTTCTGAGTGGTTCTGGGATTGAGGAGAGGAGATAGATGTCCACAAATTCTTGGGGATGTTTTTATGGGTGGATAGTTGTTTTGAGTAATAGTTTTTTTTTTGTCATTGCTGACTAGTTTTTGG
Organism: Protopterus annectens; assembly: GCF_019279795.1. Classification (NCBI taxonomy): domain Eukaryota; kingdom Metazoa; phylum Chordata; order Ceratodontiformes; family Protopteridae; genus Protopterus; species Protopterus annectens. The sequence continues at coordinate 744,536,771 of NC_056729.1, forward strand.
CTTGGGTCCTGAGTTGGTTGGGTCCTGAGTTGTCTAAAGTTAGTCATTTGTCTGTGTTGTATTACTGCGCCAGACTTTCCAGGCTCTATCCCTAGCTAAAAGTAGTAGTTTTGTAGGTTTAGTTACCCATGGAGCATGGCTAATTTTGATTCTTTTTGTTCGTGTAGGGACAAGAGAGTTAAGGGCATCTAGAAAGATTTTGTCAACATACAGAACAGCTTCATCTAGTTGTAGAGAATGTAGAGGGATCCAGTTATGGGCTTTTAGAATGGTGTTAAATGTTGATGGGTTGAACTTCGTGAGATTTCTGAACATTTTGTAGATATGGAGTTTTGTTTCTATATGTGAAAGCAGGTAGATGATCACTCAGGGAATCTGGGAGGGAGCCTGAGTTAGTGAATCTGTGTGGATTTGATACAGGGATCTAGTCAAGGGCTGTTTTAGGTTATTTTGTACTCTGGTGGGGCATGTAATAAGTTGAGTGTATTTGTAGACATTAATGCTATTTGATGGGTAGTTTAATTCTAGGTTTTGCCAATTTATGTTTGTATTCCCTAGTATTATAGTTTTGGAGAATATACAGTGTGTTGTCTAGGAGAGAAATTTTCAAGGGTGGGAATATTTTGCCCTGGTGGTATATATACAGAAATGGTGAAAATCTGTTTATTGTCATTTGTAGTACTGCTATTACTTTTTCCAGATTGTTAAAGGATGGTATGTTTTTGGGAAAGGTGTAATAGTTAATGAGTTGCGATAGACTACTGCTACCCTCACCACCTTTCTTTAGAGGCCTGTCTTTTCATAGTAACCGGTTAGGACTATTTCCATGTCCGATATATGTGGCTTGAGCCAGGTCTCAGTGTTGGCAAGGATGTCTGGGGAGTATTGCTCTAGCCAGGTATGGAATTCTGTGAGCTTTTTGCAAATGCTACGTATAGTTATTCTTGCCAAAAACAGGCTTCTAGTGGAGCATGGTGTATTTGGGGTTATGGTGGGTCTTGTGTTAGAAGACAATGGTTGGGAAGGGCCAGGGTTGGGGTAAATATCACCACTTTGGAGGTAGCCGTGAGCGAAGTGTTATGGGGGTTGGGCAGTAACTTTTGAAATAGAATTTTGGAAAGTTGAGAGAAAAAATTTTTATTTCGTTGTTAGCAATGGAGAGAAAATGGAGTTTAATGGTGTGCTCATGGTCGCAACTAAATAGTGATGATGAGATGTAATAACTTTGTTGTGGTGTGCTGTTGTGGGAAGAATGGGAGTTTTTAGTTTGAAGGGATGGTTCTAAGTCCTCTTATGTTATGGGGCGGGGTTTGCTCAATGTGAGGAGGAGTGTGCAAAGAATGAAAATTATAGAAGTTTTGCAGATGTTTGCATTTTGCTTAAGAAATTATTAGGATTGTAGGGAAAAAAAGTGAAGGGTAAAAGCTATGTGACTTGTTTCTGCATTAGTAGTTTTTACACCATTAGGGAAATGAGAGGGGAGTGTACTTTAAGAATGTGCTGGTTGACCGATTGGTCAAAGTCCATAAGATCACCACCCAATTACTATGTGGGAGTGGACAAAATAAGTATAGAAGGTAGTGAAGGATGAGGTGGGTGGCAATAGGAAGGCTAGCGTAGGGGAGTGGAGTGAGCCTGAGCACAGCAAGGGTAACAGAGTGGGCTGGCCTGATTTAACAGATGTGCAAGTCTGCAAAAACAATCAGGAAAGGCAGTAGGTACTTTGGACTTGCTTGTTTTGCATACCTTTCTTATTGAAATAAAATAAACCACTTTTACCAAGGAGTATGTGGGATTTAGAAAGACTAGAATTTAAAATAGAAAGGGTTTAGGAATAGTACAAAAATGGGCAGGTCTTTCAAATAGTTAAACAGCATACAAAGGGAGACTGCTGTTAGGAAGCACAGGATGGGGGGAGGGGCAGCTATAGAAATTAATTTTGTCCAGAGGATAAAACATACTTTCTGCATCTTTTGAAAATAACACCGATTCAGAGGTTGCCTGGTTCAATTAAGAGCTCCGCAGGTCAGTAGTTTGAGCTTGAGGGGATCCAGGAAAAAGTAATTTAAAAGAGGGAGCTTAGCTATGGGCACTCCACCCGACAAGACAAGCAGCTACACAAAGCAGATTTTAAAAAAATATTTAGCACTACAGAAGGCAGAAATGTGGTATGACTTGACATCTAGGGCTAGAGCATATTCTGTTGAGCAAAAAGTGATTATGCTTATCCATATTCAACAGTGTAAACTATAGGCATTTTATCATTGTCAGGCAGGAGGCAGATGCACAGACTCTGCCATGTTAACATGAGGAGTCCCTACCATCAGAGAGAGCAGCAGGTACTTAGTCTCTGCAGTGGGTTATTGGAGGAACTGTAGGGGGACCTTGTGGTAGACTCTCAGTGAAGCTCAGTCTGATGCCTCAGTATACAAGGTAGCACTGTCTCCTACCCAGGTTCAGGAGATCTGGGCTGTACTACAGCTGTTTTGGAGACATTCACTGGTAAGCCAGGATGTATCCAACTGGTGAAGCACCATGTGGACAGAGGGTTCCAGCAGTCCATCAAATATGCCCTTAAGAACTGCAGTAGATCTTGGACCAGGAGGGGGGTAATCCAGGGCATAACAGTCCCTGTGCCTCACAAATTGTCCTGGTACCAAAGAAAGATAGCAGAGTCAGATTCTGTGTAGAATACAGGAAAATGAATAATCGCACGGAGTCAGTTACTTACCTCTTGCTCAGGAGAGATGAAGCCTACAGCAATTGGATGGAGCTAAGTACATTAACTAAACTGACATGGTGAAACAGAGGACTCGGGATTACTCTACCAGTCATATGAGCAGACCCGATCAAGAATTGTGAGATATTCTTTCAGAGAGATACAAGTCAAAGTGTCCTTAACTGAGGAGAGAGCCAAGACTTTAGATTTCACTTTAGGAACAGTGAGTAGTTCATTCAAGAAGTTTTTACATACCATTTCTACTACAAATAATGTCTCCTTAACTCAAAACTGTGGCTATTATACTATATATGGTAGACTTGTTAAAAAGTCACTCAAATTTAGTGACAATGTAGATTTTATAGCTACATTTCAGTTTTAATTTCTTTGAACTTCTTATCATTATGGTGTGTTCCACATCTGCGCACAGATTTTAGTAAGCATATGGGTAAAGGAGACCAACAAGAAGCTCAAAAACACATTATCTAGTACTGTTGAGAGTAAACTCAGCCACATCACCCAATACTGTTGGAGAGTAAATGTATTATTTTTTTTATCTATTCTATAATGTATATCATATATTTTAAAAGACAGATAGTCTTAGCTTTTGAAATAAAAGGGAGCTGTAGTATACCCTAAGGAAGGTATATGAATCATGTGACTGGGCAGACCTTGGCATTTATGAATAAAACTACAAAGAAACAAGTCTATCTCCTGTATTCCAAGTCTTCTTACCTAAGATATGGTGTTCTATCCACTAACATCTCTTTCAGTAATGTCAGAACTTGAGTCTGGAAGACCAAGCAAAAGTTCTTAACTGTGCCTAAGTGTAGGCCTTGCACATGTTGCAACCTTCACTTCTACTCTTAGGTTTTTGCTCAACTGCATTTGTTCCAACAGTTCTCAGAGGCATGATACATCTTTGATCAGTGACCAAGAACTGTGTCAAACTAAGGTATCAGTGCTATTTTTTACAAACTTACACTGGATCTCTGTAAACCTGCCTGTTCACTGGAAATGAAATTCTTCTCACTGACTTTTTCAGACTAAGTTCCTGTTATGCTGGGGAAAAAATCATCTTTGGGGTTTCACTAGAACTAGGTCTGTCTGAGGATTATTGCCGAATTTCTGGAGAGACAGACACAAAAGCTGATATCGAACAAGTCTATCTTGCTTCCCATGCTTTTCTCAGAAGGAAATAAGTGAGAGAAAGCTTTATAGTTGCAAGTCCATAGCTATATTAAGTGTACTTGCTGAGACTTAAAAACTGTGCAGATGCCATGAGATCATCTGCTCATCTGGTTTAAGTACCAAGGATTTCAACATTCCAGGTAATGCATAACAAGTGTCTTTCAAAAATGGAGGCTGGTCATCCCCATTTCTGATTTGGTAATGTTAGTGCCCCACAGTAGGAATGCAAGAGACAAAATACTTGGCATGTGTCTTTCTGCTGCTTCTTTCTTTGTTGATATCACTTTGGAGGGTCTGGTGTAATGTCAGATAATTTTCTAAGGAATAGTACCTGATGCAAGAGCGTCTGTCATTTTCAGTTTCTTCCTGCCTTATTTCTTATTAATGGCTTTGTTCCTTCTGCATTCAGACATCCCATTCACCCACTAGGTGGACAGTGTGTGGGTGCTGGGGCAGGTACTAGGCTAGCTCCTCAAACATTGCACTTAGAATTCTGCCTTAAAGTGAACATCTAAATGACTAAGTCTTGGTATTACATGCCACATGAGTTTTTCCTGAAATATCTGTCATTGTGAGCATTTGCATGAGTGTGATTTTGTACATGACACCACAGGTGTGTGTAATGAGCTTGAAGTATGAAAGTGTGACACTGTCTTATAAGGTACTACCCTACACTGAATGCCAAGTAAGGTCTCTTTTTGCCAACATATGGAGCTCTGTACTACAGTATGGAAAGGCTATTCTTTTGGAAATGCACTCACATCCCCACAGAGTACAGAAACTATTGCATTTTGCTGATGACTGGTAGAGATGGTAACTAGTGGTGTGCAATGAATGCATTACAGTAATCAGATTGTACAATGGACTGCAATTCCTAATTTGCAGACAGTTCAGTTACTCTTTTTCTTTTGCATGTACTGATCTACTTTTAATAGATTTATGTATGTTTTGGTGATTGCTGGGCAGTGGCCTGTTTCAGAGGGGACCCTCTGGGGGATCCAGTGATTTCCATACCTTCATTATGGTATACTATATATCCTTTTTATTACAAAAAAAGTAAGACCACACACACAAGCAGTGGGTGCTCCTTGAAGACAGTAACTGTCAAATTCAACAGATCAAGAGTAAAACCATTATTTCCACCCATTCTGTAAGACACTGATCGGTGTCATGTGGCATAGTTTTCTTCGATTGAAGCATACTTTATCAAATGCCACCCCCAAACTCTTGCACTCTGTAGCCTTAGTGAAAGTAGCTTGTAGTTTGGATATGGAGTTGTGACGCCTGTGCACTAGCCCAGTAAACAAGGAGCCTCAATCCTCACCACTGACACCAGTGAGGGGTGTCCACATTGGGAAGGATAACAGATGCACACACAGTAAAGTAAAATTTCCCTTAAGAGCACACAGAGATCAGTCAGTCTGGGGCTGGTTTCTCTCTTTCTTTGCAGATCCCCAATAAGACTCCCCACTGGCACAGCTATAGAGTGGGGTCCTTAGCCAGGGTCCCAAGCCAAGTCCTCCTAGCACTCTCTCTGTCCAACCAGTGCTTCGTGTCCCTGCCCAAGTAGCTGACACACACACTTTGCGATATGATTTATGTACAACCACACAGACTCCTGGGGAAGGCTGGCACAGGTTCACTAGCTGTGCCCCTTCTGTCCAGGCTATAAGGTAGTAATCACTGCCACCAGGACCCTTACTTATCAGCTACTAAAAAGGCCCTTACCAAAGGGTGTCCAATTATTACTGTGCAATATTATTATCTAAATGGTAAGTGTGACTGAGCAGCAAGGCATATTTTGAGTGGCTTTGTACAGTATCACTATATACATGCAACGTACTCTAAAGCTTAAATTACTTCTAGACAAACCAGCCATACTTGAAAGGTTTTAAAAAATGTTTAATAAATAATAAAAACACAAGACAATGCTCCACAATTCAACACAATGCTAGTTCAGAGATCACAGGAAAATGCTTAAAATAATACTGTAGAATAGTCTGACATAAATATAGAAAACAGCTAGACTAAACTTTCTATCTATTTCTAGGAGAGACACTAAAGTCTAAAATCCTACTAACATACAGACAAAGCAAAGCAAGTGCTGGTGAGTGGTCAGTTCTGAATGCAAATGCAAAATGCTCCCTCTCTCACAAAGTCCTTTAAATTGATAATAGGTCAGGAAACTACAGCATTTAAAGATATTATATAAGTAAAATCTAGCAATTAATTCTAGTCTCAAAATAATAGAAAGAATCTGCTGGTTCAGACACCACGGCTCTGAGCCCTGACATCAAAACAGTCATAAAATGTTTGACTTATCAGCTTTCCTACAGCAGAGTCCACTGTTGTTACATTTTTGCAGTTCAACATCCAATACAGTCTTTTCACATTTAAGAGAACAAGCCTGTGGCTCATATTACTATTTACAAATGACAGAATTGTCTACAAAATTCTATCTAGCTAGGCTGGCAGCCTTCACATATCCCGCCCCCCCCCCCCGAGAACTCAAGCGAGTTTTTCAAGTGACCCTTGAGAAAGGTTGCTTGAGAGGGTTAGAGCTATCTGAATATACCTTACCCCATTCCCTGTCCTGAGAGCCTATCTGCATTGGCATTGCTACTCCCACTGCGGTGCTGCACTGACTTATATGTTTGCAACCCTAGGCTTCATCTTAGCAACTTGGCATTTTGCTGGCTGGCTCTGTTTAACCATGTTAGGGGATTGTGATCTGTCACTACAGTGAATTTTCTTCCATACAGATAAGGCTGAAGTTTCTGCATTGCCCACACTATAGCTAGACAATTCCTTTTCTACAGCTGCATATAATTCCTCTCTGGGTTGAAGCCTATGACAGAGATAAACCACTGAGTGCACTTCTCCCTCTGAAGAAATCTGGACAAGTACAACCTCCACCCCATGGTTCGAAGGATCCACCCGCATAACAAATTGTTTGCTGTAATCTGGACTGGCTAACACAGGGGGTCCTCCCAAAGCTTCTTTAAGCTTCTGGAATGTCTGCTCACATGCTGTGGTCCACATTACCTTTTCAGGCCAATTCTTCCTTGTTAGGTCTGTGATGGGAGCAGCTATGGTACTGTACTATAACTGGGGGACACACTTCTGTAGTACCCTGCTGTCCCTAAGAATGCCCTCACCTGTTTTTTGGTAACAGGTGCAGGCCATGCCTGAATAGCTTCTACTTTGGCAGGTTCTGGCCTGATCTTACCACTCCCCACTCCATGTCCCAGGTAGGAAACCTCTGCCACCTGACATCTGCTGAGCTTAATGGTCAACCCTGCCCTCTATAGTCTGCCCAGCACCTCCCTCACATGTTGAAGGTACTCTTGCCAGGAATGGCTGTAGATGGTAATATAATTTAAGTAAGTAAGGGCAACCCTCGTGCTACTGCTAGGACATGATCTGCCAGCCTCTGGAAAGGTGCTTGGGCATTTTTCATCCCAAAGGGCATTTTTGTGAACTCATACAAGCCAAAAGGAGTCACAAAGGCTGACTTCTCTCTAGCACTGGGAGTCAAGGGCAATTGCCAGTAACCCTTGGTAAGATGAATGGTTGTAAGATACTTAGCCCCACCCAGCTGCTCTAGGGCCTTGTCTGTCCTAGGAATGGGGTAAGCATCTGACTCTGTGTGACTATTTAATTTCTGTAAGTCCACACAGAACCTAGTGCTGCCATCCTTCTTTGGCACTGACACCACTGGGGAGGCCCAGGGACTGTTGGACTCTTGAACTACCCCTAGTTCCAACATCTCCTGTATCTCCTCCCTCAGAGTCAGTGCGACCCTCTCGGGTACCCTATAAGGGGCCTGTCTAATAGGCCTTTGGGGTGCACCCTGACTTCCCAGTGAACATGTCCCCAAACTCCTGTAACACTGCTCGGATTTCTCAAACCTGGGTAGGAGATAGCTGGTGAGACATTGCTACCCCTTCCACTGAGGTGTCAGTCCGAGCCTCACTGAGGAGATCAGTCACCAGACATCCCTCAGACTCCTCCTGCAATCCACTGCAAATACTCAGCACAAGGGCCTCCCTACCATGGTAAGGTTTCATCATGTTAACATGGTGCAATTTGTGCTCCTGCCTAGCAGTTCAACCATGTAGTTAACATCACTTACCTTTCTTACCAACTTGTAGGGCCCCTCCCTGGCTGCTTGCAGCTTGTTGTGTCTGACAGGAATGAGAACCATTACCTGCTGCCCTACAGCATACTCTCTAGCTTGAGCATTCCTGTCATACCCGACTTTTTTTTTTTTACTGCTGTTGGGCTTCTGCCAGGTTCTCCTAGGCCAAGCCCATGAGTTCCCTGAGCCTTGTCCTGAGGTTTAGGACATATGCCACAACAGACTCCTTGTGAGATTCACACTCACCTTCCCACTCATCTTGAATTAAATCTTGAGTTCCTCTCACCCTATGCCCATACAGCAACTCAAAGGGTGAAAAACCTGTGGATTCCTGGGAACCTCTCTGTAAGCAAACAGATGGGGCAAATATTTGTCCCACTCCCTCTTAAACGGGTCTGCAAATCCCTGTAGCATGGACTTGATCATAGAGTTTAACCTCTCAACAAGACCATTAGTCTGGGGATGGTAGGGGGAAGTATTCAGGTGCTTCACCCCACAGTACTTCCGCAGACAAGTCAGCAGGTCTGACATGAAACTGGAACCTCTGTCAGTCAGTATATCTTTTGGGAAAGCTACCCTGCTGAAAATCTCTAACAAAGCATTTGCCACCTTTTCTGCCACAATGGAGGACAAAGCCACTGCCTCAGGGTATCTTGTAGCATAATCTACTACCACTAGGATATACTTTTTCCCTGTGGAACTTGGGGTACTCAGAGGCCCCACAATATCCATAGCTATCCTCTGAAATGGCTCCTTAATCACAGGCAAAGGCATCAAAAGAGCTCTCACTTTGTCTCCTGCCTTGCCTACCTTTTAGCACTGCTCACAGGTCCTGCAGTACCCTGTTACATCTCTGAAAATTCAAGGCCAATAAAAGTTCTGCTTAATGCATCTCTTTGTACGTTTTATGCCCATATGACCTGCTAAGGGAATATCATGGGCTATGGCCAAAACTGCCAGATGGTAGGCTCTAGGCAGTACCAACTGCTATATCCTTTCACCTTCTAGCCCTCCCTCAGGGGACCACTGTCTATACAGTAACCCTTTGTTCCAGTATACAGATTACCCCTTCCCTTGAGAATCAGGTGCCTCACTAGCTACCCGCCTCAGGCCTTGCAATGTAGGGTCTCTGAGCTGAGCCTGTCTCAACTGTCTCTTTGTAACCCTTCCCAGCTCCCCTTCCACAGGAAGTCTGGCATCCTCTGACAGTGGTGCCTCACTGTCAGCCTGAGTACTACTACTCACCTCTACCTCTACAGTCACTCTGTCCAAGGGAACAGCAGTACTCACAAGCAGCTCACCTTCAGTCTCACTGCTACCTCCCTGAAGTAACCACCTCACCAGTCCTGGCTGCAAGTATGCCATCTGTCTGGGTCTCCCCCAGGCTACCAGACCCACATGCTTGTCTCGAAGCCTGACTGTGTGTAACTGCATAAACACATGGTACTGCCTCATCAAAATCCTTCCCTATCATGGTAGTTCGGTACCCTTGTTGTCTCAAGACACTTACTGGGTCTCTCACCTTTTGTTCCCCACCTTGCCTCCGTGCGCATCTGTATGCCACATGGTACCACTGGTTGCACATCTGTATGCCACATGGTACCACTGGTTGCATTCAAAACATTTAACCCTAGGTCCTGGATGTGTACCTGGACTAGTGGCTTCCCCTGCTACTGACAGATTCTGTGGGGGTAGTCTGGGCTGCCCACCATGGGTTCCTTTAGACCCATGAGCAGTACTGGGAGTCCCTTTCCTGTGCAGGGATGCCCTGCTTGGTAGGTATAGGTCTCCCTTCTTCCCCAACTCCTCTGAAGTAGCAAATTGTCTATCAGCTAACCAGATTCTCATGTCCTCAGGCAAAGTGCTAAGGGCTTGCTCCCTCACCAAAAGGTCTGCCAGCCCTTCAAAAGTGGTGACCTGACATCCACTCACCCCCCTATGAAAATAAGTGCTCAGTTCAGCAACATATTCACACATACTTTCATCTGCCTTGCATCTATGCTCACAAAAAAATTTTCCTATAGGTTTCAGGTGTTAGCTTAAAAAATTCTAACAATTCTTACCAGCAGTATAATTAAAACAGTCAGATATTTTGGACAAAATAGTTACAGCTTTACCATGGAGTAAGGGGGTCAGGAACCGTACCCAGAGCCTTTAGTCAACATCATACTGTTTACATACCCTCTCAAGCATATGAATTAAACTATCAAAACTATCCCCCTCTGTAAACTGAGGAAGAAATTTATTGACCTTGTGTGTTTCTGGGGTCTGTTTACTCCCTTCCCCATTACCTCCATGACTCTGGCGAAGATTCAGCATTCTCCTTTTCTTGCTGCCTCTGCCTCTCCTTCTCCTCAGCTTCCAGGCATAGCAGTTTCTCATTCTCATCAGCCTGTAGATGTCTCAGTCTGTCTGCTGCTTCTGTTTCCAAACGCATGAATCGTGCCATCCCAAATAGAACCAAAATGCTCTCATCCAAAAAAAGGAAGCCAATCTGGTGGTCCCCTGCCATAAACAAACTTTACAACAAAAGGAAGAAACTTTTGCAGAAAAGAGAAAAATCCCAGGATGCAAAAAACTCCCTTACTAGCCTCAGTAAGATACTGAGATGCCTCATAAAATCCTCCAAAGCTAGTTATGAAAATAAAATTGCCAAAGATTCCAAAGACAACCACAAAGCATTCTATAACTATGTCAAGAATCTAAATGGCAATGCTCAGATCTGCTCTGAGCTAAAACAGAATGGCAATAAATATACTGATCCAAAGGATATTGCCAATATCCTGGCAGATCGATTCAGTGCCAACTAAATCCCCCTCTCACCCCCTAAATGGCCCATCTCAATACCGGAAGATTACCAAATTCCAGTAATAACGGCCACACAGGTACAAAACGCACTCTCTAAAGCCAAGAATACAGCATCCATGGGACCAGATGACATCCCGGGCTGTGTACTACATGAACTACAATATGAACTGGCACCTCACCTAAGTGTCATGTTTAATCATAGCCTCACCTCAGGTTTCGTGCCCACTGAGTGGCGCAGAGCTACAGTTTTCCCAATCCACAAGGGGGGATCCACCTTGGATCCCGGAGACTACCGTCCCATCAGTCTGACAAGCCTTATCTGCAAGGCCATGGAGCGTATTATCATGGAACTTATAAACAAAGACATTGGCAACCTTCAAACACTGGACCCCACGCAGTTTGGGTTTGTGAAGGGCCGATCTTGTCTCCTGAACCTGATTGACTTCTTTGAATCAGTCTCCAGAGCCATGGACAAGGGTAAGGTGGTCCACACAGCCTATCTAGACCTTGCCAAGGCCTTTGACACCATCCCCCACTCTGGAATCATAGATAAACTTACTAAGTTGGGTATTAATCCCTAGGTCACCCAATGGGTTGCTAAATGGCTTACTGATAGAACCCACACTGTAAAAGTAGCCGACTCCAAATCCAGCTCCAGACAAGTGACAAGTGGTGTACCTCAGGGTTCAGTCCTGGGGCCGCTCTTGTTTGGCATCTACTTCTCTGAAGTACAGGTCAACACTAAGGGACTATGGCTAACAAAGTTTGCAGATGACTGCAAACTGGGAGCCATTATTGAATCCCCAAATGATGTGGATACTCTACAAAAGGGCCTTACAGAAACAGATGCTTGGTGCCAGAGCCATGGGCTCAAGCTCAGTGCCAAGAAATGTACTGTTATCCCCTTTGGGAAAAAACATGTATCCATGAATTACCATATAGGTGGCAGTACACTAAACACAGAAAGTGTGATAAGAGACTTAGGGACACAGGTGGACAGTGGTCTCACCTTCGATAACCACATCGCCACAACAGTCAGGAAATCCTTATATGTGGCACACCTCATCATGAAGGGCTTTTCATCCAGAAAAAAGGAGGTCATTGTCCCACTGTACTCATCCCTCATTAGACCCATTATAGAATACAACGCCCCATTTGGTATGTACCTCTCAAGACATCTGCAACAACTGGAAAGGCCCCAGAAATACCTCACTAAAAGAATCACAGGCCTAAAGCAGATGCCCTACGCTGACCGCCTTAAAAAACTCCAGCTATACTCTGTCGCATATCGTCTACTCAGAGGCGATCTCTGCTTAACATACAAGGCCATGTCAAACCCAGAGCTGTTGGACATGCTATACTTAAAGAAATCCCAATCCCTCAGAGCTACACGCTCCAGGGATCTAAACCTTGTCATCACAATAAACAAAACATGCTGGAGGAATAGGTTCCTGACCCAGAGACTCCCCAGACTCTGGAATAGATTGCCCATACATGTCAAGCAGAGTGCCTCTTTGGACCTCTTCAAGAGGAACCTTGACGTTTGGATGGGAGAAAGGAAATTCACCCCAGGGATCACGTCAGTCACCCTGCTAGACAGGGGTCCAGGAAAGTAAATAATGTGGGAAGAAATAGCCAGGGAATTGTTATGGCTAGGCTTGTAAAGGTCCTAGGGCTGATAGCCTAGTACCAACCTATGAACCTAGCCTCAAACTCAAGTCTCTTTAGCTCCAGATGGATTTTTAAGTCCTCTGCAGAAAGGCTGAGCTGTCCATTCTCTGAGTGTTGTACACCTCCACTGCCAGTCTGATCATCCTCCTGACTGCTGTTTTCTGATGCAGCTTTGACCAAAACTGCAATCATTTCTGCCTTAGTCAGATTTCCATGCACCAGCCCCTTAGCCTGGCACATCTCAGCCAAATGGCTCCTTGTCGGCTTGCTATAGTCCTCTGCTGACATGTTTGCCTGCTCTCCCTAACTAAGCTAACAAAAGAAATACAACAATTGTGATCTGAACTCTGAATATTCACTGCGTGGCTGATTTAGAGTACTAAAAGACCTTCAGTGATCACTGTACACAAGCTACAGGAATTCACTATCCACACCACTACAAGCCAATTGCCAACCAAGTAATATATTTATTTATTTTACATTTGTTTACCAGGATAGTCCGACTGGATACATGTCCATTTTCAGTGGAGGCCTGGGGAGAAAAGCTCCACAAAGACAAACTTACATAGATTACACAGAAGTTAGCAAACAATTATAAAAACAAAGTGATTATATACAATGGGTTAGTAGTGATTCCCTAGCAGGGACTCACAATTGTCATGGACAGAAAATTAAAAGTAAGAGATATCAGATTGGAAGCACAGCTTGGTGATGTAGTTACAAGTTATGATAATTGCAGAATATGCTTTTAGTTTATAACTTAATCAGAGTTAGTACATGGGCATTGCCAATTCACTTTGAGATACTGTTTGAGGTTTTTTTTTAAGAGACTTTTGGAAGATTGTAGGGTTATATAGTTTGGCAACAAATTCCAGGTTTTGCCAATGAAGTTGGCAAACAGGGATTCACCAGCAGAGTTATTAGCTTTGTGGGTTTGGACCAGTAGTTTATCGGCTGACCGTAGGGATCTTAGATTGCTATATGGCTTAATAATATTTTTAAGTGAGGGGGTATCCTCAGGGTGGTACAAAATTTTGTGCGCTATTAAGAATTGATTGAATTGAATTAAGCTGGGCAGTTCTAACCACTCTAGTTGTTTAAGGTTCTGGCAGTGGTGGGTTCTATAGGTGGAGCCAGTGATGAATCTGGCACTATGATTGTAGCTATGGGACAGCTTACCTAGTTCAGATTTGTTGAGGTTTGAGAGTACAGGCGAGGCAGGGTATATATACTGCTGAACAATTAATACGCGATGCCCGTGCACTGGCCCAGTAATCAAGGGGTCACAATCCTCACCACCAACACCAGTGAGGGGTCTCCACATTGGCAAGGATAACAAATACACACACAGTAAAGTACAGTTTCCCTTAAGGGCACACAGAAATCACAGTCAGTCTGGGGCTGGTTTCTCTCTCTCTCCAGATCCCCAATAAGACTCCCCACTGGCACAGCTATGTAGAGTGGGGTCCTTAGCCAGGGTCCCAAGCCAAATCCTCCTAGCACTCTCTCTGTCCAAACAGTGCTTCATGTTCCTGCCCAAGTAGCTTACACACAGACACACACACACTTGGAGATATGACTTGTATGCAACCAGACAGACACTCCTGGGGAAGGCTGGCACAGGTTCACTAGCTGTGCCCCTTCTGTCCAGGCTATAAGGTAGTAATCACTACTACCAGGACCCTTATTATCAGCTACTAAAAAGGGCCTTACCAAAGGGTGTCCAATTATTACTATGCAATGTTATTATGCAAATGGTAAGTTTGAATGAGCAGCAAGGCTTATTTTGGGTGACTTTGTAGAGTATCACTATATACATGCAATGTACTCAAGCTTGCATTACCTCTACACAAAACAGCCACAGTTGAAAGGTTTAAAAATATTTAATAAATAATAAAAACACAAGACAATTCTCTACAATTCAACACAGTGCTAAGTCAAGAGTTCAGAGATCACAGGAAAATGCTTAAAATAATACTGTAGTATAGTCTGACATAAATATAGAAAACAGCTAGACTAAATTTACTATTTTCTATTTTTAGGAGAGACACTAAAGTCTAAGATCCTACTTACAGACAAAGCAAAGCAAGTGCTGGTGAATGGTCAGTTCTGAAGACAAATACAAAATGCTCCCTCTCTGACTTTGAGAAAATCCTTTAAATTGATAATACATCCTGTTGACTCATTTTAGACTACATAATTCTTAACAATTCTCTGATTTCTCAGGCTAACAGAAACTCTACATTTACATTTCTTAGTAAGCTTGCACCTGGTCAGGAAACTACAGCAGTTAATCTAGCAATTAACTCTAGTCTCAAAACAATAGAAATAATCTGCTGGTTCAGACACCAAGGCTCCAAGCCCTGACATCAAAACAGCCATAAAATTCTTGACTTGACAGCAGAGTGCACCGTTACGTTTTTGCAGTTCAACATCCAATAGTCTTTTCACATTTAAGAGAACAAGCCTATGGCTTATATTACTATTTACAAATGACAGAATTCTCTACAAAATTCTATCTAGCTAGGCTGGCAGCCTTCACATATCTTCACAGGAGTTATGATATGATTAGACAAATTTAGATTCCAGAGACACAGGTTAAGTAATTAATACAAAAGTAACTGATGGAACCTAAGTGGTATAACTGAGAATTGTGATATTTTCAGTGGTGGCCACATTTAAGGTTCATCCCATCTTTTTATTAAAGGAGAACCGCAGCCACAGACTCAAAAAACATGTTAATTTCATCATGTTTAGATGTTTCCAATATCTTAACAGCACTGTGGGACTCTTTACAGGTTTTTAAATATTTTTATATGTAATTTCAGAGTCTGGCCACATGGGGACTAGCATATTGATGAGAGTTCAAAAATTTTATAAACCTCCACGTATCCCAGAATGCAGTGTTTGTCCTTGACTCATTACATCACGCAGGCTTCAGTGTTCGGAAGCTACTGTGTCTGCATTCATTTTACATGCATACACTAGTGCCTTACCAGTCAGTAAATTTCAAATAAGATTTCCTGCTGTTCAGTGACTACAAAACTAACTGAGACAAAGACACATAACAGACTTTCTAAGTGATTTTTACTGCTTCTGCTTTACAGAGATCTTAGTTTGCACTCTTTTGTCATGCCTTAGTTGTATTTCTTTAGATCATCTTCCCTCCCACTTCACACTTCCCCTCCCTAGCTGTCAAAGTGCTAAAGGTAATTTGACCTGTTGTTGCTTTGATTGACACCTCACCACAGGAGACTTAACTCATGCATTGTTTCCTAGTTCTAGCCTTTTCTTTCTGACAGTGGGACACTTATTTATGCAGCACCATGGCCTTCTGTCATAAAACAGGGATGCATAGTTCATAGTATTTGGAAACTTAATGTTTTTGAAATAAAACTTGCTACTTTCTCTGGGCTATTGGGTTTGCCTCATATACTCGCATTTTAATAGTGCTTTAAACAGAACATTGTGAATGGACAAAAAATACTAATTTGACTTGCATTTCAGAGTAGAATTGTAAAGTAGAGGTATCACATGCTTACTGAAATCACCACTGCCTCACCATAGTTAGGAAAACCTTCTATATCACCCACCTGATCATGAAGGGATTCACATCTAGATCAAGGGAGGTCATCGTCCCCCTGTACTCATCACTTATTAGACCTATGATTGAGTACAATGCCCCGTTCGGAATGTATCTGACCAGACACCTGCTGCAGCTTGAAAGGCCCCAAAAGTTCCTCACCAAAAGGATAAAGGGTCTCAAAAATATGTCTTATGCTGCCCGACTGAAAGAACTCCAGCTCTATTCAGTCTCATACCGCTTGCTCAGAGGTGACCTGTGCCTGACATATAAGGCCATGTCAAACCCAGATTTGATGAATATGCTTCACCTCAAAAATCTAGATCCCTCAGAACCACAAGGGCGGAGACTTAAACCTTGACACGGTTATAAATAGAACGTGCTGGAGGGACAGATTCATCACCCAGAGACTCCCTATGCTGTGGAACAAAATCCCGGTACATGTGAGGCAGAGCACCTCTCTGGTCTTGTTCAAGAGGAATCTTGACCAATGGATGGGAGATTGCAGATATACCCCAGGGATTACTTCAGCGTCACTGCTTGACAGAGGCACAGCAAAATGATAGGCATAGTTTTTATTCAAACTAAAGGGGTGGCGAAAGCCACATAACTATGGGCTAGGCTTATAAATGCCCTTGGGCAGATAGCCTAGTATGAACCTATGAACCTATGAACCTATATGAAAGTCTTGTGATGCCCATGTACAAATTTTGATTACAGAACTAAGAACAGTAGTGCTGGCTGTAATTTCCCACAGACAGTTTGCTTTGCTGGGATTATTTCCTGAGATTGGTGTACCTGAAAACTCTTACTGGCCCAGTGTGTGATCATTTCATGATGTAGACCCATGCTGAAATGCACTCTATGCAAACAGTAATACATGTACTATGTCAAAAGTATGCTACATGCAGACTTCTGCAGGACAGTATGCAATGTCTAATCTCACTTTGATTATTCTGTTCTCCACATGCTTACACACCCTTTGTGCTTTTCTCCCTATAAATATGTACCACATCACTATTCATCACATATGTAATACTGATTTTTGTTTTGGCCTTTAACATAACATTTATATATATATATATATATATATATATATATATATATATATATATATACACACACACACACACACACACACACACACACACACACACACACACACACACACACACACACAGTGGATATAAAAAGTGTACACACCCCTGTTAAAATGCCAGGTTTTTGTGATATTGAGACCACAATAAATCATTTCAAAACTTTTCCCACCTTTAATGTGACCTATAACCTGTACAATTCAACTGGAAAACAAATCTGTTAGGGGAAAAAATATAAAGAATAAAAAAAGTACAATAAGCTGGTTGCATAAGTGTACACACCCTTAAAATAATACTTTGTTGAAGCACCTTTTGCTTTAATTACAGCATTGAGTCTTCTTGGGTACACACCTGCCATCAATTAAAGAGACCATCTTTCTTCTTCTTTCAGTTTTTCCTGGTTAGGGGTCACTACAGCAGATCACCTGTCTGCTTCTGCTTGGTAATGGAGTTTTACAGTGTCGAGTTGCCAGCCTGACACCCAACCTTCCACTGAAGGAACACACATGCACACATTCACACCTAGGGCCAATTTAGAGTATCCAATCCACCTACAGCATGTCTTTGGGATGTGGAAGGAAACTGGAGCACCAGGAGGAAACCCACATGACCACAGAGAGGACATGCAGACTCCGCACAGAAGGCACCCCAGCCGAGGATCGAACTGGAGAACCTCTTGCTGTGAGGCAACAATGCTAACTGCTGCATCACCGCGGCTGTCCATCAATTAAAGAGACTATGATTAACCCCAAATAAAGTTCAGCTGTCCTAGTAGGATTTTACTGACATTTACCCAGTTGCCTGCTACAGCAAAACCCATGGTTCTCAGACAGCTTACAAAGCATCAAAGGGATCTCATTGTTGAAAGGTATTAGTCGGAGAAGGGTACCCAAAAATGTCCACAGTACTGGATATACATGGAACACAGTGAAGACAGTCATCAAAAGTGGAGAAAATATGGGACAACACTAACACTGAAATGAACTGGATGTCCCTCCAAAATTGATGAAAGGACAAGACGAAAATGACAAAACTGGTCAGGGAGGCTGCCAAGAGACCTACAGTTAACAGTGAAGGAGCTGCAGGAATTTCTGGCAAGTACTGGTTATGTACTACATGTGACAGCAATCTCCAGTATTCTCCATATGTCTGGCCTATGGGGTAGGGTTGAAAGGCTGAAGCCTTTTCTTACACAGAAAAACATCCAGGCCCAGCTAAAATTCTTAAAACAATATAGCAAGTCTCCCAAAGCATGTGGGGAGAATGTATCTTGGTCTGATGAGACCAAGGTTGAACTTTCTGGCTACAATTCCAAAAGGTATGTTTGCGCACAAAAACACTTTGCATCACCAAAAGAACACCATCCCCACAGTGAAGCATGGTGGTGGCAGTATTGTGGTTTGGGGTTGCTTTTCTTCAGCTGGAACTGGGGCTTTAGTCAAGGTGGAAGGAATTATGAGCAGTTCCAAATACAAGTCACTTTTGGCCCAAAACCTTCATGTGTTTGCTAGAAAGCTGAAGATGAACAGAGATTTCACCTTTCAACATGACAATGACCCAACCATACATCCAAATTAACAAACGAATGGCTTCACCAGATGAAAATTAAAGTTTTGGAATGGCCCAGCCAGAGTCCAGACCTAAATCCAATAGAAAATCTGTGGGGTGACCTGAAGAGGGCTGTGCACAAAAGATGCCCTCACAATGTGATAAATTTGGAGCGCTTTTGCAAGGAACAGTGGGCAAATATTGCCAAGTCAAGATGTGCCATGCTGATAGACTCCTACCCAAGAAGACTGAAAGCTATAATTAAATCAAAATGTGCTTTAAAGTGTTAGTTTAAGAGTGTGCACACTTATGCAACCAGCTTATTGTACGTTTTTTATTTTTTTATATTTCTCCCCTAACAGATGTTTGTTTTTCAATTGAATTGTACAGGTAATAGGTCACATTAAAGGTAGAAAAAGTTTTGAAATGATTTATTGTGGTCTCATTTTTTTATATCACAAAAATCTGGCATCTTAACAGGGGTGTATATACTTTTTATAGCCACTGTACAGACATACCTACATATACACACACACACACACACACACACACACACACACACACACACACACACACACACACACACACACACACACTATATATATTATGTATAATATAAAAACTATATCTACAAGGAAGTCGTTGTGGGCAGTGGTGAATGCTTTGATGTCACCTAGTACATTACCAGTACACAGATGGCAAGTTTCCACAGACAGATACTATACAACACTGCCTGGAATGACTAAGGAAGTAAGTCATTAAAAATGCATTTCTGAATTCCTGTTTTCAGTAGGATTTGTAGTCTACCAGTGAAATATGGCCATATGAACCTTTTCAAAAATGACCACTATTACAACTTACATTAGCAGTGTGTAACAGCCCTCAGATGCCCATACACCTTTACCCAAACACATGCTTCTATTCCCTCACACATTTTGCTTTTCAGCGGCATTAAAATGCCCGTATATTACTTTTCCTCTGTTGTACAACTAGATATATAAACCCTGCAATTCCCAGTACATCCCTCTAAAAGGCCACCCATTATCTGATTTTTCATCACGCAGTGGGTGAACTGCACAAAATGACACAGTCTTACTGGAGGCACTTCTGCTGACAGCCCTTAACTGCTTACACAATACCAGTTTGTTATGAATCTAACACTGGGGTCATGTCTGCTGCTGTGCCCTTAGTAATACTAATTTAGTGCATTAATCCTTACATATCACTTGCTTGCATCCCCCCCCACACACACACACACTCACCCCTTGCTTGCATCCCGCCACACACACACACACACACACACACACACACACACACACACACACACACACCAAATTGCTTGCATCCCACACACACACTCCCCTTGCATGCATCCCCCACACACACTCCCCTTGCATGCATCCCCCACACACACTCCACCCTTGCTTGCATCCACCCCCCACATACACACACACACACACACACACACACACACACACACACACACACACTCTCTCTCACCCCAATGTTTGATTTAAACATCTGAATTAAATCAGAGTGAAAAATCAAAAGACAAACTTATTTACAAAATTTTAGCTAGTCGTGCTGGCATCTATAATATAGGGTAGTCAAAAAAATAGCCAAACAAAACTAAGAAAAAACTGTCAAAATGGCAGAAAAAGCATCAACTGAAGGAAACCTGGAATAATCCTTTATCTGAAGGAAACCTGGAATAATCCCATCAACTGAAGGAAACCTGGAATAATCATTCAGAAATATACAGCTAGCCAAGCTTGCACAGAGAACACTGTGGTATCCTCACACAACCATAGCCAAGCATAACCGTTCTGACATTGTAGCACCTTAGTTAAGTTATATTTCTGTAGAGGTGTGAGTGATATCTACACGGCTTGAGAAATACATTGTAATAAACTGTTCCTAAGCTAAAAACAAATCTGTTATGTATAGTGCTAACGCTCTGACTGATATAGCAAATGTACAGGCAGACAAATTCATCTCTAACTTAACCCCTTCCTCCCACCTCATCTCCTGTTCTCCATTCCTGTTCTAGCTTACAGTCATTGAGTAATTGACTGACCTCAAATGGTACTTGAACAGTTGGCCAGGAAAACAAGAAAAATGCTTCTTGCCTATCAAATATACAACAGTCAGTGTGTATCAAGATGACATTCTTCATTCTGAAGGAGGTATGGGCCTCCTTGAAATGAACTATATGTACAGATTTAAAATTGTAGGACTGCATACATATCTGCTGACATCACAATATCCAAACAGAGAAAGCTTTAAAACATGAGGAGAACATGTCTAAGATGACTTCCCTGCTTAGTTTAGCAGAAGCACATCAATGTCAAGTGGGAAAGGAAATTAAAGAAGCAGACAAAAATTAGGCAGCAACTGAATGTGCCAAAAAACAAAAGAATATACGGTGAAGGATCAGCTGAGAAGGCAATAAATGTAGAGAAGGCATAAACATAGTTGCAAGTGCAGAAAACTCCTGGAACAACCATGTCAATCATGAATCTGACTCAGGTGAATTTAAACCAAAGAACGAACGGTTAATATTGGTGGCCCAGGAAAGTGGACTATGTACGTTTTGATTTACAAAGTCCATTCAACACGTGGGAGAAACATACAAATGCAGCTTTTGTACAACAGGATTTGAAACACTTACACATCTTGCTGCTGCTTGCGATACACTAATGGCAGAAGAACTCTATACTGAAAGACATAATAATATGGCAAGACTGTTGCACTGGGGATTGTGCAAAAATTCTAATACCGAAGTAGCTGAAAAACACTGGAAACATGAGCCACAAAGCATTATAGAAAATGATGAAGTTCTGCAGTGGTGGTGCTGCGGTAGCATTGTCGCCTCACAGTAAGACATTGTTCTGTTCGATTCTCAGCTAAAGCGTCTTCTGTGTGGAGACATGCGTGAATGGGCGTACCTTCATTGAAGGTTGTACGTCAGGGCTGGCAACTCGGTACATAAAAATCTGCTGTCAATCATTAACAGACCGGAGTTCCGCTGTGGCAACCCCTAACCGGGAAAAGCCGAAAGATACAACATATTACATGGGATCACCCACAACCAACAGTTCAGAAAACATATATGCGAAAACCTAACATAGTAGTCCATGAAAAGAAGACAAAAGTAGCATTGATCATTGAAATTGCTACACAGTGACTACGGTGACTTGCGTACAGACCGGAGTTCCGTTGTGGCAACCCCTAACCGGGAAAAGCCAAAAGATACAACATATTACATGGGATCACCCACAACCAACAGTTCAGAAAACATATATGCGAAAACCTAACATAGTAGTCCATGAAAAGAAGACAAAAGTAGCATTGATCATTGAAATTGCTACACATAGTGACTACGGTGACTTACGTACAGATAGTCATAAAATACCAAGATTTGCAGGCAGAAATGAGGGCAGTGTGGAAGAAGGATACCCACACAGTTCCAAAAGTTGTAGAAGCAATGGCTCTCATAAAAAGAATTAACAATCTTACTTCGATATGTTACCGATACATGTAACTCCATATGAATTGCAGGAGGAGTCAGTACTGGGCACATTGCAGGGACTGCGAAGAGCACATCTGGCTGACATCAAAGATTGAAACTATACTAATATCAAGAACTTAAATTATACTTTGACTTGGGGTTCATTCCCATCATGGTATTAGAAAGCCGAAAGACTTGGAGACATTAACAAAGGAGAAAAGAAAGCATCCCATAGCAGAGCCAAAGTACTGCAAGAAGCATTCCAGAAGTTAATACTTTTGGGAAATTTGCCTTGGCAGTGAATTTTTTTGGGTCTTTGTTAGAGCAGATGTGTATCTCTCCCTACACTCACCTATAACTGTGAATGGATGTATGTATGCATGTATGTCTATGTGTCTGTGAGGGCTTCTCTCTCTATATGCATTAATTTTTGACATTTTCATGATATAAACAGGTATTAACAAATACATGATGAGTGAAGCTCAGATAATCCCAAATAGTGTTTTTTGTTCAATAACAAACTCAGCAGGCTGTAACAAATGCTGCAGGCCTGATAGTCTGGTTGTAACAAACTCTGCAACTAAGCAGGCTGTGTGTGTGTGTGTGTGTGTGTGTGTGTGTGTGTGTGTGTGTGTGTGTGTGTATGCGCATTTGTGTGTGCATAGGCAGTTACTAAGCTTTCAGTCCAGGAAACCATTAATGAACCTAGCTCAAATTCCCAATTACCCAAAAGCGCCCTCTGGTTAAGCAACTTGGTCAAATCCAAACAGCAGACCAGTGAAGGCTGAGGGAATCAAACCATGTACCGCAGGAAGTACGTCATTAACTGCTCATAGCCATGATCCTCTATCACATAACTCTCAATCAGGGACAATACAGGGCTATTAACTTGAGACAGAGAATAAGAGAATATGAGTTAAAACATTTTCTGAAGTAAAAAGTCTATACCTGTAATTCCTGTCATGCTAAGAATAATTCACCATCTTATCTCCAAAAGTCAACACTTTTAGGAGGGATTAAGAGAGATGGAGCTAAAATCTGAGTCAAAATCAGGGCTGTCCATAAAAATCAGGAACAATGCGAGAGGCATGCTCTACACCAATTGTTTAAGGAGACTATCATACTTTTTGTCTGTTTCTGAGTTAATGTGAGACAGCTGCAAATTATTTTCAGCTCATGTCAATTATATAACATGGTGTAATATATAGATACGGTCATCTGACATTCGATTCTTACGTTTTGCAGAGATCTGGACTATGAGTGAGATTAGATGATTCTAAACATTTTAGACTGTTTGAGCAGTATAGCTGGAAAAAGATGCAGAGAAAGGAGCATTGCAAGTCCTCTGGATTTTTTTTGGCCTATACTTCCTGAATTGATGGAGTTGTGCTTGTTTTGTCCATTCGGTTAAGTTATAAAACTTAAGTGAAATTACATTTGAGTGACTAAGAAAAGTACACTGCCCCATCAGTCTGTCTCTCTCCCCACTGTGTTCAGACTCAGAGAGGCTTCCCAGTGGGAGTTCATGTGCATCAGGGCTCAGTTCTGAGCCCACCTCTGTTCATATTGGTGATGAACTACATTAGTAAAGAGGTTACACGGGGCAGATCAACAAAGCTGCTGTATGTGGACAACATGACATAAGTAGACTCTGAGCAAGAACTTCAGAAAATGATAGGTCAGTGGCATTCAAAACTGGAGGCACATGGAATGAAACTGAGTACAGATAAGACAGTTGCCATGGCAGTAAATGGGGGAAGCGGAAGAAGCTGAAAGTGGAGATACAAGGGGAAGTAGAAGAATGGGTTAAGGACTTCGAGATTGGGAGGGGTGGTTGAGGAGAAAAGAAGTCTGAATGACAAGGTCAAAGCTAGAAGCAGATGATCTGTTGCCAACTGGCACAGGGGGTTGTATGACACAAGAATGTCAAAGACACTGAAAGGAAAGTGTACCAAACAGAGACGCAATCACTACATCTGTACGGTACAGAAACCTTGGCAGTGAAGGCAGAGCAGTGAGGTAAAGTAGAGATGGGTGGTAGAATTCACACTGTGAGAGAAAAGAGGAGAAAAGGACATCAGTGCAGAAACCAAGTTAGTTTCATTTGCAGAGGGGGTCAAAGAGAACAGGTTATGGTGGTTTATGTACAGGAAAGAAGAAACTGATTATGTGAAGAACATTTGGGAGAGACAAGAAGAGTGTGAAAGGATGCAAGGATGTCCAGCAAAGATATAAATGGACTGTATGAGCGAACACCTGTGACAGTCGGGTAAAAGGTGGAATGGAGTGTTGTAGCTTTTTATCTATGTACATAAGTAACTAAAAAAACATACTTAAAGCCCAGAGGCTGCTGCTGGTCTGCTTTCCTTCAAGGCTATATGGTTAAAAGAACGTAGTAATGTGCACTGGCTAGGTGCAGCTCACTAAAGATAAAACTATATGTTTGCCTTTGTAAAACCTGTGTGCTTGTACACTTAATAGTCAGAAGAGTCATATACTGTCTCTGCAGCCATTAAAGATGTTTATTTGTGGTGATCATATGATGACAGACCAGTCAGCTTTCCTTTTATAACTTATGTAAGTGGTTAGCCACACAGACTCTACCTGTCCTGGTAATACAAATGCTACTTGAGAACTGGAACGGGAAGCAGATGAATAACTTGTAGAAGGAAAATTTTGAGACAGGCTATTACAACAAGTATTAAACATTCACATGCCCTAGCCAAAACAATGTCAACATGATTAAGAGCAGGAACATTCACACAATACACCCCACTTATCTTGAATGTCCACTTGAGTAAGATCTTTCATCGGTACACAAGTTACATACACAGGTATTCATACTTTCATATACACACACATACACTTACTCTCGGATACAAAAACATCTATTTTAAATCTCTGGCTGTCACACACACACACACACACACACACACACACACACACCTACCTTTTAGTTCATTTTATTTACTTTTTAGACATATTTAACTAATAGTTTAAGCCTCCTGGCCAAAGTGGGACACTTCCCCCTAGGAGACTATTTGTGCCACACTGCTCTGGGAGCGAGTTGACTGGCATCTGGGGAGTTGCACATTGCAAAAAAAAAATGTGTGTGTGTGTGTGTGTGTGTGTGTGTGTATATATATATATATATATATATATATAGCAGGAAATAACAGGGGCACCAAACAACCCTCAGTAACGCCAGTTTTTATATATTGCTCATACTATTATGGTATACAGAATACATTTTACATCGCCATTCAGTTAGCGATGCCCATGCAGACAAACTAAACTGTTCTTGCTTACTACTTCAGTCATCAACAAATGCCTTATAAAATGCATGTAATCGGGCAAAAAAACAGAATCGGAAAATAAAAAAATTCTGCCAGAATCAGTACAGTTTAGAGATATGAGCAGGTAACAGCTGGCCAAAAACATGATTACCATTGTGGGAGACAGTAAGTAATGAATTCAAAAACAGAATGCACTGTCCAAGTACATTGCTTTTCCAGACAGAGTACAGTTTTCTGTTACATGGTGAACTTGCACCATGTGCTTTTCCACGTTTCCGCATTTCTGTTTTCAAAAAAAAAAAAAAAAAAAAAAACTCAAATGGAATTGAGAAACGTGTATTAAAGCACATGATGCGAGTAGACCAGCAGCATGTAAGGGGCACACAGTAAAAAAACTATATACATCAATAAAGCAGACAAACGACCACGTAAAACTCCTAGAGCAACAGGTCTGGATAAAGACACTTAATAGTATGGACAGTGAATATATTTCCCTAGCTAACTTACAAATTTGCTGCATTAGCTGGCAATTACCGAACGCAAATATAAACACATCCTCAGCAGTTTCTAACTATAGACGTTAAATATTTGCCACTGATTTGCTAGAAAGCACAATTCATGGAAAACGATCTAAATATATGACTAAAGACTCGAGTCATTCTGTGAAATCAGTACAGTTTAGAGCCAGTGGAGCATGCATTTAACTCAAATAAAGATAGGACAAATACTTTTTAAAAAGCACCTTCTCAAAGCAAGGGAATGCAGAAGAAACTAGGCTTGCAAGTAGTCCGTCAATACAAAGTAACGAAAACACCACCGGAGACTCTACTGATAATTTAAACTCACAAAGCCAATACCAGATAACGAGGAGACCGCAACCACAATGAAATATTTATTAACGTCAAAATAAAATCACAACGTTTTCGTCAGTGTAACTGTCTGACTTCTTCAGATAAAATGTCACTCCTCAAACAGTCCATTTATATATTCCTTGACAATCAATCTACACCAGTTGATTTTCCATAATTAGTTTTTATAGGCAAAGAGTTCTAAAAGTGCTAATGTTAACATTGCTATAATAAACAAAACCTTTATATAATTCATTGATTGCATTTCAAAAAAATATGTATATAAAATTTTGTTATTGAAAAATATTTATATTAAAATTATAAATAATCCATGTTAAAAACAACAATCCAAAGTAACCCACGGGATACAGTAGCAACAAAATGGAGGTTCCACAGAACGTTTTGCAGACTGGTAGGGATGGACAGCTGAGCTCTGACATCACAATAGGGTTGGGTCATTGCTTATTTTTAATTGCATGCAAAATGGTAGTGCTGACGTCAGTTTGGGGGCAGGATCTTACAGACAACTACTGCTGGTTTGTAGCAGTCTTGACATTAGGATTTAAGAGACTGCCGCAAGCTTTTCTACATCGTGATAACTTGTTTCTAAAAGTGTTAGCAAAATAGTACGGAACAGAATTGTGGTTTAGGAGAAAAACAGTTGAAATCATAATTTCTTTTAGCTGCACTGCACATTTCCTAAAGCAGGATCAGGTTGTAAGGGTGAAAGGTGCTGGAATGTTGAGCAGGAACAAATAATATCCCGTTGTTGTCCTTTAAGTTATGTGGGCAAGCTGGGTAAAGCCATGAACCTCAACAATACAACTGGTTTGGAAAGTGATTTAAAGAACAAAAAGCCAAGTGTGCCATAAACAGTTTTAATATATAATAGGAGCACTTACAGTAAGAAACTCCCAAATGTCGACATCTGTTTTATTGACTCAGTTTTAGTCGACAAAACAGATGGTCGACAGATGTGTGAGATAGGCAATTCCCAGGGTTGAGGAATATACCCTTTCCCCAGGGATTTTGCAGTTTTAGAGATAGTATATGTAATTAGCAAGGGTTGCATGCCACTGCACAAGTACTGGGCCCAATTCCAAAAGACTCAAGCTCAGTGTAAGTAACCACTTAAACTGAGAGCAGGTCTTTTGGAATCTGGTCCCCACAGTAAGTCTATTTATAGATAGGTGTTGAACCGAAGTAAGTCACTTTCACTGAAATCAAGTCTTTCACAATCAGGGCAGAGTTGCACTGAGATCAACTCTTTTGGCTGTCACATTTTCTTAACTTTGAATGCTCCAAGGTTTTGTTCTGAGCATGAGCAATGAGCTGTCGACAATCTATTTTGCCATTATTATGTGTCAGCCTTTGCGAGATCAACATTTGAAACTTCTGTTAATTTTAGGTACTCCCATATCTATCTATCTATATACACATTTATAGGGAGTTAGCTCTTTGTCAGTCTGAGTGGTGTATAGTTGCAAAAAGGAAGTAAATATATTGAACACTATTATAAGTGACCATTTGTTATCTTCACTTATACTGCCATTGAAAGGTAATGACTGTGTTTTGCCCAGATCAGATGACAGTTGGGTAAAGGAATTGGACATTTTCCCCACGGTTATACAATTATCAGAGTTAATATATTTACAACTTCAAGGGTGTGAGGCCTAAGAGTTTAACCTCTGCAAAATCACTTATTTTATGTGATATACTTATGTTTTTAATATTGAAATTTGATGGTTTGCATCTAATAAATATTTTATTTCTTTATTGGGAAAGTCCAACTGGGTAGGAGCACATTTTCAGTGGAGGCCCGGGGAGAAAAGCTCCACAGTACACATTAGAATTAAAAAATTGAACAATGGTTAAAAGTATTAAGGCAGTAACAAAGTAGTAGAATATGTGATTATAATTAAAGAAAGTAAGCAAAATAAGGCAAGCAATAAAGTTGACCATACATTCATACAAGATAGAAGAGTTCCTAATATTCATGTTACATAATGATGCATGAAAAATATTCATGTTAAATAATGATGCAGGAAAAATATATAACAGAATTAGTAATAGGTCATAAAAGCCATATACTCTTTCTGGCAGGAGAACTAGATAGCAAATTTCAGTCAAATTCTAGGATACAGGTTAGTGTAAGAATATAAAGAAATGACTTCAGAGAATATTAAGGAATTAAAGAGAGGTGAGGCTATAAAGTAGGTAAAGCGGGAAGGGAAGTAGGATATATCAAGAGAAAGTGTATTAAGAGTGGGAAAGAAGGGAGCAAAAAGAATACTAAGATGGCAAGGAGCACGGGCAGATCCAATTACTGGTTGGATGTTCTAATAGTAGCAGGGTACAAGTCGGATTGCTTCTGGAATGCTATTCCATGATTTGGCAACACAGTGACAGTACATACTAGCACCATTAGATGTTTGTAAATAGATAGTAGATACTTTTGAGAGAAGCATAGGTCATGATCTGGAATATTGGGTTGAAGTAGTGATGATGTAGTTTGTGAAAAATAAGTTCTACAGCATTTTGAGTTAGTTGATTAAAAGGCGAGAATATGGGGTAGTTTGAGACAGTTTAGGGACTTGAGAGCAGAGCAATGGTGAGAGCGGTGGGCCTGCCCTGTGGCAAATTTAGCTATTTTACTATAACAATGGCTAAGTTTTGCTTTGAGGGAAGAGTGAAGACTGATTAGAATAGGTGAAGTGTGTAGAAGGGAGGATAAGAGATAGGTGGTGGCGAGGTTTATTCCTGTGGAATTAGAGATTAATTTCTTAGCCCTATACATAGGATAATAGGAAGTTACTAGGCTGTTTGCCCAGAGGCCCTTATAAGCCTAAGACAAGAGGTTATCCCATGTATAGACAAATCATCACCTGATGCCCCTGTCCAGCAGGGACAGGGGTGGAATTCCAGGGATGTATTTTCTATTTCCCATCCAGTTACCCAGGTTGCACTTAAAAAGGGGTAAAGAGGTGCTTTGCTTGACGTGGAGAGTGAGTCTATTCCATAGACGGGGGAGTTTGAGACACAAATCTGTCCTGCCAACAAGTCCTATTGATGTCACAGACCAGGTTGAGGCCGCATGTGTGAGTTATTTGATTGGAGCTTGACTTGCAGATATGCAGCAGTCCCATCAAGGTGGGGTCCAAGATCACCTTGTATGCCAGATAGAGGTCACCTCTGAGGAGTCTGTATGAAACTGAGTAGAGGGATAGGGCTTTTAGCCTATCTGCGTATGGTAGATTTTTTTGAGGCCCTGGATTCTCCTGGTGAGGAACCTCTATGGTCTCTCCAGTTGCTGCATCTGCTTTGCAAGGTACATACCAAGTGGGACATTATACTCAATGTTTGTGTCTTTCGGCTTTTCCCGGTTAGGGGTCGCCACAGTGGAACTCCGGTCCGCTAATGATTGTACTCAATAATGGGTCTTAATAGGGAAGAATACAGGGATGTTAGGACTTTTGTCCCTCCATAGGTTCATAGGTTTATACTAGGCTATCTGCCCTAAGGCATTTATAAGCCTAGCCCAAATTTTTGTGGCTTACGCCACCCCTTATATGAAAAAATATTGTGCCCATTAGTTTGTTGTGCCTCTGTCCAGCAGTGACACAGAGATGATTCCCGGGGTAAACCTACGATCTCCCATCCACAGGTCTAGATTTCTCTTGAACAGAGTCAGCGAGGTGCTCTGCCTCACATGGACCAGGATTTTATTCCACAGCATAGGGAGTCTCTGAGTGATAAATCTATTCCTCCAGCAAGTCCTATTTATATCCGTGCTAAGGTTTAAGTCGCTTGCTCTAGTGGTTTTGGTGGATTTGGATTTTTTGAGGTGGAGCATGTCCATTAATTCCGGGTTGGACATGGCCTTGTATGTCAGGCACATGTCACCTCTGAGCAGACGGTATGCGACTGAATAGAGCTGGAGTTTCTTCAATCTGGCAGCATATGACAGATTTTGTAGTCCCTTTATCCTTTTGGTGAGGAACTTTTGGGGTCTCTCCAATTGCTGCAGATGTCGGGTGAGATACATCCCGAATGGGGCATTGTACTCGATCATTGGTCTGATAAGTGAAGAGTACAGGGGAACAATGACCTCACTAGATCTGGATGTGAATCCTTCATGATCAGGTGGGCAATGTAGAAGGTCTTTCTAACCACTTTAGCAACGTGAGTGTCAAAAGAAAGGCCACTGTCAACCTGGGTCCCCAGGTCCCTGATAACCTCTTCTGTGCTTAGTGGATTGCCACCTATATGGTAGCTTGGGGTTACCTTGTTTTTCCCGAAGGGTATGACTATACATTTTTTGGCGTTTAACTTCAGGCCATGGCTCTGGCACCAGCTATCTGTTTCCGTGAGTCCCTTCTGAAGGATATCCGTGTCCGATGCACTTTCCACTATGGCGCCCAGTTTGCAGTCGTCTGCAAACTTTGTCAGCCAAAGTCCTCCCATGTTGGCCTGTACTTCTGAGAAGTAGATGCCAAACAATAGGGGGCCAAGGACCGAGCCCTGTGGGACACCACTTGTGACTGGCTTGGAGTCTGACATAGCGCCAGCAACTGTAACCGTGTGGGTTCTGTCCTTAAGCCAGTTTGCAACCCATCTTGTGACATATGGGTTTACATTTAAGCTGGTAAGTTTTTCTACAATACCCGAGTGGGGTATTGTGTCGAAAGCCTTTGCAAGGTCAAGGTAGGCTGTATGGACTGCCTTTCCCTCATCAATGGCCTTGGTGACTGTTTCGAAGAAGTCGACCAAGTTCAAAAGGCATGATCTTCCCTTGACAAAGCCAAACTGGGTCGGGTCCAATGTCTGCAAGTCCCCTATATCTTTGTTTATGAGCTCCATTATGATCCTCTCCATAGCTTTGCAGACTAGACTTGTTAAGCTTATGGGGCGGTAATTACCAGGGTCCGTGGCGCTGCCTTTGTGGAGTGGGACCACAGTTGCCGCACGCCACTCCTTGGGCACGTATCCTGTGGTAAGGCTGAGATTAAACAGCTGCCTTATGTGCGGGTTTAATTCCTCATTTAGCTCGTGTAGCACACAGCCGGGGACACCATCCGGTCCCATTGATGCTGTGTTTTTAGCTTTAGAGAGAGCAGCTTTCACCTGCGCATTTGAGATGTCCGGGAGGCTACACTCGGCTGGGATAGTTATCTCTCCTTTCGGGGAGAGGGGGTGAAGTTTGCACTGAACCTGTCTGCCAGTATGTTGGCAATGTCTGTGGGTTCAGTCATTTTGTATCATTTTGGACCAATTCTGAGCATATCTGGGAGTTTCCACCCAGGTTCCTAACATAGCTGAAAAAGGCCTTATGATTGTCCTTTGAATCCATGGCAATTTTTCTCTCAAAATTGGCCTTAGTTGATTTTATGAGTGCTCGTATTTTTTACTAATAATGATCAGGGGTGACTTCCCTTTTATGGATTTTGTTCTATCATGTAATAGCTTTCTCCTCTTATTGTAAAGTTTGTTAATGGCTGGGGTCCACCAGACTGGACGTTTGCCCTTTGTGGAAAGAGTCTTGGTTTTATTTGGGATTGCCTGATCCATGCAGTCCTGGAGGTGTTCATAGAAGGCATTTGTAAGGGCTTCCACAGCTTGGGTTGTGGTTTCCACTGGCTCAGGGGCCTTGAAGGATACCACACCAGTCTTGAGTAGTGTGAAGTTTGCTTTAGAGAAGTTCTTCACTATGGTCTTTTTTGTTTGGGGTGGGGGTGGGATGTGGATTTCCAGTGAGATTAGTTTATGATCAGATTTCACCAATGAGGGATATACTTCTGGTGTGGAGCATTTTGTCCCCATGTTTGTGACAATGAGATCTAGTATATTTTCTCCTCTCGTGGGAACAGTGACTAGCTGTTCCATGGCATTTGAATTTATGAACTCCAGGAACCGTTGGGCTAGAAAGTTAGGGCTTGAGAAATGTTCCCAGTCTATATTCGGGTAGTTGAAGTCACCCAATATGATGGTGTTTGGAGATACATTTATACCCTCCAGTGTCTTCAGGAAGGCTGTGTGGGGTTCCTGAGTTTGAGAGGGTGGCCTGTAGCATGCTACAATTTGTAGAGCAGTTTTGCCTATGGTTAGTTGCACCTGGATGGTTTCCGAAGCTTCGTGCGTTGCCACCAACCTGGAGGTGTGGGTATCCTTTATGAATACCCTTACTTATGAGGTGGGCCATGTAGAAAGCTTTCCGTACAATGGAAGCAACATGGTGGTCAAAAGTCAGGTTGCTATCTGAGTGTCCAAATCCCACACAATTGACTGTGTGCTTAGGACACTTATTAATGTGATAATTTGTGGGGATGTCACTCTCCCCAGAAGGGATGATGATGCATTTTTTTTGTATTCAGCTTGAGACCATGTTTCTGGCACCAGTCATTTGCTTGGGTGAGACCCTCTTGGAGGATGTCCACGTCATTAGGGGAATCGATGACAGTGCCCAGCTTGCAGTCATCTGCAAACCTGGTCAGCCATAGCCCACTGTTTAGGTCTCCACCTCAGAAAAGTATATCCAAAATAATGGAGACCCCAAGACTGAACCCTGGGGTATGCCACTTGATATGGGTCTACTGCTTGAGATGTCTTCCCCTATTTTGACTAGGGGGGGTTTCATCAGTGAGCCAGTTAGCTACCCATCTGGTAACATATGGATTGATGTCTAGTTGAGAGAGTATCTATTATGCCCGAATGGGGAATAGTGTTGAAGGCTTTGGCCAGGTCAAGGTAGGTGGTGTGCAGTCTTCCCCTTGTCTATGGCTTTGGTGACGGTGTCAAAAAAGTGGACCAAATTTAGCAGACATGACCTCCCTTTGATGAAGCCAAACTGTGTGGGATCAAGTGCTTGGAGGTTGCCAATGTCCTTCTTAATGAGGTCCATGATAATTTGTTCCATGGCCTTGCAGATCAGGCTGGTTAGGGTGAGGGGTCTACAATTTCCCGGATCGGTGGATGCTCCACCTTTGTGTAAAGGGATGACAGTGGCTGTCCTCTACTCAGCTGGGAAAAGCCAATACTCAGGCTTTGGTTGAATAGGGTGCCTTATGGTGCTGCAAGTTCCTGCCTGAGTTCATGTAGATTGCAGCCTGGGATGTTATTGGGTCCCATGGAGGCTGTATTTTTTGCCTTTGAAAGAGCAGTGATGAACTGATCCCTAGATATAAGGAGAAGGGGGCAGGTACTAGGAATGTCCTGATTTACTGATAGGGGGGACAGAGGGGTGAAATTTTCACTGAATCTGTTAGCTAGCAAGTTTGCTATATCTACGGCATTTGTACATGTGGTATCCTTGACCACCAGTTCTGAACAGATCTGGTTGCTACGTTTGAGATTACAGACATATGTGAAGGTATTATATTTGTCTCTAGTAGACGTGGCCAATCTGTCCTCAAAGATTGCTTTAGAGGATTTCACTAGTGCTCTTATTTGCTTGTTTAGGCTAAGGAGATATTGCTTCAAAATAAGCAGCTGCTCCTTCGTGGTCCTGGACAGCAATTTTTTTTCCCTTTTGTTATAGAATTTATTTATTGCAGATGTCCACCAGACAGGTTTACTCTTCCTTGCAGAGGGTGATTTAGTCCGGTCAGGTATTCCTGATTCCATGCATCTATATAATTGTTCGTATAGTTAATTTGGTATAGTTTTAGATACTGGTGCCAGTTCCTAGAGAGGGGGGAGGGGGCTGTGAAGCTGTTTATACCATCCCTCAGATGGCTGTAATCAGCTTTGGAGAGGCTTTTTTGTTTGACCCTAGAGGGGGGTCAGAGGAGATGGTGACTTCGAACGTGACCGCTTTATGGTTGGATCTTACAAGGGAGGATGATACTGCAGGGATGTTGTTACTCATGTTGGTTAATACAAAGTCCAAGATGTTATCACCTCTTGTGTGGGTATCTACTAGCTATTCCAAAGCATTTGCATTGACAAAAATGAAGCAGTTCTTCCAGTATATGTTTGGGTAGTTAAAGTCACCTAGGATCAGGGCAAATGGTTGAATCTTGATAGATTCAAAGAGTTCTTGATAGGCAATTTGGGCATAGAGTCAGATTTTGGGGCTGGTAGCTAGCTATGATCTATATAGGGGTCTGGTTAACTGCACCTGGAGTGTCTCCTGTGTGTCATACTGTTGGACCATCCTGGAGGCATGTATGCGTTTAATATATATTGAAACTCCATCGCCTTTGGCTTTACTACCCACAGTTTGGGGTCTGAATGTATAATAGGATGAGTAACCAGGTATGGTTAGGCTGCTCTCCACAGCTTTGAACCAGGTTTCTGTGAATGCACAGATGTCAGCATTTTCCAGGGTTAAGAATGCTTGCAGTGAGCACAGTTTCATGTTTAGACTCTTAGCATTTAGCAGCATGACCTTTAATTTGGGTTTTATTGAAATTTTTATGTTGGTAGTTTTATCCTCATCACTTTTTCTAAAAAAAGGCACTATGGGGGCTGGTAGCTAGCTATGATCTATAGGCTGAAGCCCAAGTGAGACAGATGCAGGCCATCTCTATCAAAGCATCATGGTCTGCCGATCATATCCTCCCAGGCGTCAGGTACTGGATCCCCTGGAATGACATCAGAAACTAAGCCAAAAAAGTCAATAATTTTCTGTTTTTTATTCAGGCATCATTGTGGGTGATGGTAGAATGCTGCTTAAGGATAGGGACATACCTGCTTGAGACACATTCAGTGAGCTCAATCATGTCTCTCTTCATATAGGCCAGGAAGGTATGTCTCAAGTCATTCACACCAACATGGACTATGACAAAGTCATAACAGTACCTGTTGTTGAGAGACTTGAGTGCTTGTGTGATACGGCAGATTCTGGCCCCTGACAGGCAACTAACCATGACATTCTCTTTATCCGTCCTGGTGAGAGGCACATCGGTGTGTTTCACAATGGAGTCTCCTATGACTAATATGTTGGGTTTATGGTTAAGCCTTAGTGATTGTGAGACACAGGTGTGTGAACTATTGCGTGTTATGTGGTGTGGAAGCATGTGGAGATCAGATGTGTTTTTGCTTCGGAGGTGCCTTTGTTTGGGTATGTTTTTGTTGAGGACCTCCACAAATGTGGCTGTGAGTTGTGTAGGTGTGGGTGGTGTTTGAGGTGTAATGATTGTGTTGACAATCTTGTGAGGGAGAAAGCATGGACTCTGGGTTCCTAATGTAATTGCATCTCTCGCAAATTGTGTTCCTAGGTGGTAGTAGGTGGTTGCCTGTGTACATAAGGCAGTTGTTACACTGTCACAGGATGCCCATATCAACCAGACTGGCAGGAGAAACTGTAGGAAATTGTCCATCCATATTTTTCAGAATCTGAGAGAGAAGGCCAGTGGGAGCTAAGGGGTAGGCCTAAAGCCCAAGTACTTAAACCAAAACTAAGAGGCTTAGATTAACACTTAGATTTTAAAACTGGCTATAAATAAGTAGTAACAAATACAACAGAAAAGATGCAATTGAACACTTTAGAGACCAAGCCAGACCTAACAAGTAGCAGAAAAAGCAAGATAAAGTAATGGAGTAGGAGGAGGAAACACAAATACAGTAAAAGAAGCTGAATAAAGTGTTTTTTTTTTTTTTTTTTTTTTTTTTAAGTGGAAAGGGAGAGAGGAGGAACAAAAGAAAATTCAAGGTTAAAGAACTAAGGGGTTTGACCTTCCCAAATGATCTCTGTATTGGGTAGAATGAGCTAATAAAATGGGGCTGGGAGGAGTGTCCCTTATCAAATTTACAGAAGAGGCGGGCGGCCACAAACTAAAAGAACACAACAGTTGAGTGGGAGGGTGGGAAAAATCAACCAGAGATCAGCAAATATATAAAATGGAGACACAGAAAAGTAAATAATTCAGTCAAACGAGTAAATACAAATAGTGCAGTAAACTAGTGCAGAACTGTTAAACAAATAAATAAAAAACAATGCTGATAAGCAAATAAATACAACCATTGCACTGCTAAGAAATATTGAACAGTTCGATAAAAATATACTATAATTCAGATTGATTAAGAAGCACTCAGTCAGGCACAATCATGCCCAATTTTGATTTTTTATGAGGTTGCTGTTATGTAGGTCAAACATAAGATTGTTGTCTAGTTACACTAAAAGTTTTGTATGTGAAACCACACTGATTGAAGTATTGCTCTGAGAATTAATAGCAAAGTTAGAGGTATCTGGAGAAAATTGTTTTGGTAAAAAATAGTATAAGTGTATTTTTTAGGGGGGGGGGTTAAGTAGTAAATGGTTGCTGGTGAGCCAAAACTCAATGGAATTGAATGTTGGAGTTAAACTCTGTAGATGAGAGGGTGTCCTAGCAGAGAATATTAATGTAGTGTCATCAGCATATTGAATTAGGGTGGGTTGTTTTGTGGCAGTATTAAGATGGTTAGTAAAAATGCTGAACAGAAATGGACTTAGTATTGAGCCTTGGGGTACCCCAGTGCTAACAGGTAAGTAAGGAGAGAAGTTGAGTTCCATTTGACAGACTGATATCTGTTAGAGAGCTAGCTAGTGAACCATCATAAGGATGTTTTGTTTAAGCCCAGAAGAGATAGTTGGAATAACAATTGGGGGTGAGAGATAGTATCAAAGGCTTTGGATAGATCTAAGAACAGAGAAGAGAAAGATTCCAGAGCCATAAGCTTTGTTGACATGGTCAGTAAAGGATAGTGCTGTGTGCTGGTCTAACTCCATGATGTGTGGGAGATTATTGTCAAGTAGGTATTGAAGGAGTTGTTTATGGATACATTTTTCTAGAATTTTTGATAGTGGTGAAAGAACAGCAATTGGCCTATAGATTTCTGGGAAGGTGCCACCTTTGTGGAGAGGAAGGATCAAGATTTTTTTTCCATAGGGAGGGTACATAAGACTCTTGATAGATCTGTTAATTATTATTAGGGCTGCATAGGCAATTGAGTCAGCAGACATTTTTAGAAATTCGTTAGGATGATTGTCTGCATTGGGGGAACATGGCTTGAGCTTGCACAGGAGGGATTTGATGAAGTAGGAACTGGTTGAAGGGAAAATGTGGAGTGACAGATAATAGAAAGCTGAGAGAGGATAAAGGGATATAGATATGTGATATGCTGGCTGTGGTCATGTGGTACTTGTTTGCTCTTATTTAAATGGTAATTATTCTGTGTAATGTTATTAGCATTGAGAAAGGGTTGTTACCCGAAAGCTTTGCTTTAATAAAGTTTTTGCTTGACATTGGAGCAGTTTATTTCTGAGTCTCTCGTTATTTTCCAGTTACCACAGTATCAACCTTAATACCAATGAATTTTTTGGTTTGCTGCAGTGGTCATCAGGACTGAACAAGAGAGCTTAACACAGCCAACCAGCCAGAATGAAAGGGAAAGGAGAATTGAGTTGGTCTGTAAAAAGCCTGTTGTCTAAAGAAGGTAATCCTTTGCTGTATCTAATACCTAATGCATCAACTTCAGTAGAGGAACCCCCCCCCACCTGTAGATACCTTTGAGAAACTTCTAGCTACTTTACAAAGAAAAGTGGGGACATGCAAGTGTTTCCAGTGGCAGAGACTAAGCTTTTTGGTATATTTGGATCTGGGGGTGGTTCCACGAGGCCTCCAGGTCCTGAAAATGCCTTCTTATGCAAACGTCTACCCAGAGTTATTAAAATGCTGGCAGTAGCTGAATTTAAAGCTTAGTCTCGATTATATTTCACTGATATATTTTGTTACCCTTGAGGATGGACTGAAGCAACAAATAATTAGACTGGAAAATGATCTGCTAAATATGCCGTGCTTTTCTACTTTAACTGGCTTATATCAAAAGATGGTGGACAGATTGCAGTTGATGGATGACAAACTAGAAGCTATAAAGAGGCGCAAGCTTCTTAGAGATATAAATGACTTTAAAATGGGCCATATTTTTTCCTGGCCCAAAACTGAGACCCAAATGAAACCGCCGACTGGCCAGAGAAGGTCAATGTACCAATTGGATGCATTTTCTTTGAGGCAAGAGCCATAAACAGTTAATCGAGAGACTCATATGGTACAGCGGAGCTTACAACAAGAAGAGCAGTATCCAGACCCACCCTCTTCCTCTGCAGTGACTAGTGCGAGTATGCTGCCCAAAATGGAGTGAGTGAATCAATGAATGTGGTGGTGGTATCAGAAAAAAGGACTGTACAGCAAATAACATTGAATTTGAATTCTGCAGAAAAGTGTTTTCAGCTAAATTTGCCAGAGAAAGTTGCAGTGTGGCAGAGAACTCCAGCAAGAGGACGGTTGCAGCAGAGAAAAATATTGAGTGGGGCCAAGAAAAAAACAGCAGCCCACTGCATTACAACAAAGCAGCTGGTTTAAACAAAGGTATTTTGAACTTAATCAGACTTTGTTTTGTCAGATGCCCATACTTCATTGCTGGAGAAAGGTTTAAAGTTTATTCCAAGTAGTTCAGATGATATAGTAACGGCATTGACTGACAAAGTTGTGTGTAAGAACTCTGAATTTGAAATTGCTGTATAAAAATGATGCTCAAACTGATGTTTTGAATTGTAAAAAATGAAGCACATTTGTACCAATTAGCAATCCAGCATTTCATAATGTCTGTGAGAATGAAATTAGGCAGCTGTATGCCAAAGATGTTAAAAAGTATTATAATTTAAAGTGTGATGAATATGAAGCTATGAAAACCTTGGAGAGTGATACTAACATCATTATTAAACAAGCTGATAAGGGTGGGGCCACTGTAATCATGTGATACTAAGATCATTATTAAACAAGCTGATAAGGGTGGGAACACTGTAATCATGTTGATACTAACATCATTATTAAACAAGCTGATAAGGGTGGGAACACTGTAATCATGTGATACTAACATCATTATTAAACAAGCCGATAAGGGTGGGGCCACTGTAATCATGAATCGAACTAAATACATGGCCTCACTAAAACTGTTGTTGAATGATGAGCACACTTAAGAAAATTACTTTTTCTGAAGTTAGAAAATGCATCAATGATGTAAACATGGCTATATATGACTTGCAGCTTAGTGGTGATATAAATATTGAATTGCTTAATTACTTTACTGTGCCTTTTCTCAGAATTCCTCAGATATATGGTATACCTAAAATTCATAAGTCACTCACCAACCCACCAATGAGATCTACTGTCTCAGGAAGGGGTTGGGTGACAGAACCATTGTCCGTATACCTGCAGAAAAGACTAAGTCAGTTTTTGCATATGTGCCCTAGTATGGTTAAAGATACTTCTGACTTCTTGAGGAAACTTAAGGAGTGGCATGTTAAAAGAAATCCAGAAGGAGCCTTTGGTTATTTACTTGTGACAATGGATATAACTTCCCTGTTCGCGGTAATACCGAATGATTATGGACTTGAAGCCATACGAGAATTTTTAAGTAATGAAGTGTCTATGCCAGCAAATGAGATAGAGAATATTTGCTTACTTCTGGAACTGGTGTTAACAAAAATGTGTTTCTTTTTGATGATGAACCTTATTTGCAACAGGCAAGAGTGGCCACGGGGACAACAGTGGCCAACACATATACAAATATTGTATTGTATCAGTGGGGGAAAAGTTTATATATAGTGACAGGTATGTTTTGAATACTAAAGTTGAATGTTAAAAATTTGTGGATTTTTTTTTTTTTGTACAGACGCGGAGTTTTGATGAGCTGCATGAATATATTTCTTATTTAAATAGCATGACAATTTTCTTAAATTAAAAATGGAACATTCTGACAAAGAGATAGCATTCTTGGATATATGTCTGGAGAAAAAATGAGAAAGAATAGAAACCAGCATTCACAAAAAAAGAAGTTCATGCTTGCTGTTATGTCCATAAGCAAAGTATGCATGCACCTCATGTGTTTTCAGGAATAATGAAGGCTCAGTTGGGTAGGGTCAGTAAGTTAAATACTGATGACCAGAAATTTAATCAGCAGCTAGAAGAGATGGTTGATGAATTTATAAATAGTGGTTATAATCAAACAGAACTTCTTAGAATTTGTGATGGGGTAAAAAAGGACAGAGAAACTTCTCTAAAACCCATATTTTCTAAGGGGGCAGAAGTGGTACAAAAGGGAGTTTGATGTAGTAAAATTAGGTATAACTACTTTTAATGTAAGGATAGGTGATCTTAAAAGAGTTATACAAAAGAATTGTATTATTTTGTTGGCTCTACCTGAGCTGCAGACCATTCTGAATGAAAAGCCTTATTTTTCTTATAGGAACACTAGAAACTTAAAAATGAGGCTATGTTACAGAGATTCTAAAGTATATGCCAAGCAACAAACAGAAGGCATTTAATTGTATGAATTGTAGTTGTTGTAATATTTTAACAGGTAATAATAATAATGTGTTCACACATCCTGTGACCAATAGGCAATACACTTTATCCCTCAGAGCCAGTTGTAATACCAGCTATGTGGTGTACCTCGCCACTTGTGTAAAATGTTTTTCATTTTATGTGGGTAAAACCACCAGAAGGCTGAGGGAGCAAATTATTGAGCATAAGACGGATATAAGAAAGAGAAATGACAAGAATGCTTTAAGTAGACATATCATGAACAAGGGTGAGGACCATTGTTTTAAGTTTAGGGTAGTAGACATAGTAGTGAAATGAACCAGGGGACTGATTTAAACAATTTTATTGAAAGAGTATGACTGGATTATAAGATTATGTGCAGAGTTTGAACCTGGTCTTTACACTACTGTTAATATTAAACCTGTTTTAGTAAGAATACAACAACAAAATATTTAATGTATTTTTTAAAAATAATTTTATGCAGTGACATGTGATATGCTGGCTGTGGTCATGTGGTACTTGTTTGATCTTATATAAATGGTGATTATTCTGTGTAATGGTATTAGCACAGAGAAAGGGTTGTTACTCAAAAGCTTTGCTTTAATAAAGTTTTTGCTTGACGTTGGAGCAATTTATTCCTTTTCTTTTAAGTCTGTGAACTCTGAACATATTAAAGTGTGGAGGAAGTACTTCAGTATCCTTTGTGTGTGGTTTAAGCCTTTTCCGTGATTACTAGTATGTCATGAGACTGTGCAGTCATCCAAGCACTCAAGCATGAAATTGAAACATTTTCTTGCATATGAAATGTGTATTTACTGAAATAAAATTTAAGCATAATTTGTCTACCTGGAATATGGGTTGAAGGTGTGGATTGTGAGATGTTCGTACAAGGGTTAGGATGATTGTCACCACAGAACAAGAGGAATTTCAAAATTTTGTAGCAAAGATCGGATACAATTTTGGTTAAATTGTCAGTAAGTGTAATGTTAAGCAGGTATAGCTGTGTCTGAAACAGTCTGGATTTAAAGAACAGTTTATTGTCTGTGTGAAAGACTTGAGGTGTAATGGGTAGGGAATAGTGTCTTGCGTTACTTGTGTAAGAAGTAGTGTCTCTAGGAGAGTTTAGAATAGCCTGGATAGGGACTAAATATGACACTGAAGATAGAGAGAGAGTGAGAGTGAGAGGAGAGCATTATTGATAGAGCAAGTATCATTTTAGAGAGTTAATCAGACAAAATCCTCTAATTATCCACTTAAGTAGAGTAATAAAGTTTGTAGAAATGAAGGAAGGGGAGTAGTATGCAAGTGTGATATTAATAGGAACATGTTGAGAAATGGAGCGCATGGATGAGGAGGGTGGAGCTACCAGAGGAAGGGGATGGGGTGGAGCCAGCAGAGGAAGTGATGTGGTGCGGATTGATTTAAATGTAGATATAGTGGGGGTGGAAGGGATTAGGGGCAGGGTAGGGGAACGAAGTGAGCCCGGAGGGCAACATGTTGAGAAATGGAGCGCATGGATGAGGAGGGTAGAGCTACCAGAGGAAGGGGATGATGGGGGTGGAGCTGGCAGAGGAAGGGATGTGGTATGGATAGGTTTAAATGTAGATATAGTGGGGGGGGTGGAAGGAATTAGGGGCAGGGTAGGGGAGCGAATTGAACCCGGAGGGCAAACAAAGTGGGATGACACCCCAGACCACAAGAACCAGCAGATAAGTACTCAGTTCTCTCAGTGAGGCTGCAACAAATCCGT
Organism: Protopterus annectens; assembly: GCF_019279795.1. Taxonomy (NCBI): domain Eukaryota; kingdom Metazoa; phylum Chordata; order Ceratodontiformes; family Protopteridae; genus Protopterus; species Protopterus annectens. The sequence goes on from NC_056729.1 coordinate 744,579,237, forward strand.
TCAAGATGCTGGTTATAGGGTCAGTTCAGTATTGGGTGAAAAGTACACAAGGGTACATTTACAGCTTATAAAGAAAGTCAGTTTAAGGGCATTTGGTACTTCTTAACTAAGCACAGTGGAATCAGAAACTACTGCAAGTACAATTCCGAATTAAAGTACGCTGGGAGGGGGATGGGTGGTGTGCACACTACACAGATTCACATTAAACAACTATTCAAGCCAAACATTGCAGACTGAAAATCCACTTAAAGGGAAAAACTTTTATACACACTTTTTTAGTTGTAAAACATTCTTGCAGGTTTGCAGAGAGCTTGCAGCTGAATTTTCTTGTTTGAGTCCCGAGTCTTTACAGTCATCCTGGGGGGGGTGCCTTGTAGTTTAGAGATGAGGGTAACAGAACTAATGGAGAAAAAGAAAAAGGAAAAAGCAGGTTATGGGGGGAGGGTTAGATACCCATCATCCTGAGTTACATTAAGCACAACAGCTTATTTTTAGTAGGCCTAGAGTAAAGCAGTGTTTAACAGACTTAAAGTAGATACAGGGAAAAGGAACAACAGTCTACAGATTGTGTGTTACAGCTACATCACTATGCATGTTATAGTATTCCTGCAGCAAAAACCTTGAATTGACATCCTGTAACATTAAATTCTTTCAAATATCAACACATCATTCATATTAGAACTAAAACACCATGCAGTCAAAATACATTGGATTCACTTCCTGAGAAATAAAATGCCTTCTCCAAACTATCGCATCGCTCAGGTAGAAACGTGAACTAAAATAAAAAGTGCAACAGTATACAGAATCCAAGCTACTGCTGCAGCACTATATACAATATACTATGCATGCAGTTAACAGAGATTTTACTTTTTCTTAAATAAGAAGCTTATCACGCAGCCATCACGTACAGTTATAAAACACACACACTATAGCTCTCAACCAATCAGTGACAAATTTTCGACAGAATCAGAGACAAATCCACAAATAATCAGGGATAATCAGAGATCCTTTTAAAATATTAGTATTAACTTGAGACATTGACAAAGTAAGATAATATGAATTAATATATAATTACTGAAATAAAAGAAGTCTATAACTCTGATTATTATCATTATTTACTAAGAGCAGTTCACTTTTCTCCAAAAGTCACCAGTTTTAGGAGGGACAGAGCTAAAATTTGAGTCAAAATCAGGGACATCCCTGAAAATCAGAGACAGTTGAGAGGTATCACTCTCACACACACAATAAAAAAAAACAATACTTGCTTATTTAGTGTACACACTCCCAGGTAAAGACTTATAGAGGAGACCAGAATGAAAATGAAAATGGAACAAAAATGGTGCCAGCTAAGGTAGCATTGCAGTGGAGCAAAGCATCATGGGAGAAGGCATCAGAGCATAGTTAAGGTGGACAGGGAAGAAGAAGAATAAAAACTAAGAGTAAAACAGGGATAAAAGACACCCCAGAGAACAAGAACCAGCATGTAATTACTCATTTCTATCAGTGAAGTTGCAGCAACCCCGGAGAAGAAGAACTAGCAGGTAAGTACTAAGAAAAAAAATGTCAGTGATGCTGCAGCAAATCTGTTTAAGATGCTGGTTATAGGGTCAGTTCAGTATTGGGTGAAAGATATACAAGGGTACATTTACACCTTATAAATATAGAAAGTTAGTTTAAGGGCTTTTGGTACTCCTTCTTAACTAAGCACAGTGGAATGAGAAACTGCTGCAAGTACAATTCCTAATTAAAGTAAGATGGTTCTACACTACACAGATTCACATTATATTAAACACAACTGTTCAAGCCAAACACTGCACACTGATAAGCAATTAAAGGGAAAAACTTTTATACACACTATTTGTAAAGCATTCTGGCAGGTTTACAGAGAGCTTCCAGGTGAATTTCCTTGTAAGAGTCCCGAGTCTTTAAAATCATCCAGGAGGGCACCTTGTAGTTTAGAGATAGGGGGGTAGCAGAACTAAGGGAGGAAAAAGAGAGGAAGAATCAGGTTAGAAGGAGAGGGTTAGATACCCATTATACTGAGTTACATTAAGTACAACAGTTTATTTTTAATAGGCCTAGAGTAAAGTAGAGTTGAATAGACTTAAAGTAGATACAGGGAAAAAAAACAGTCTACAGATTGTGTGTTACAGCTACATCATTATGCATATTATACTATGCCTGCAGCAAAAGCCTGGAATTAACATCCTGTAACATTAAATTCTTTCAAATATCAACATACCATTCATATTAGAACTAAAACAGCATGCAGTCAAAGTACATTGGATTCACTTCCTGAGAAATAAAATGCCTTCTCCAAACTATTGTATAGCTCAGGTAGAAACATGAACTAAAATACAGTCAAAGTACAACAGTATACAGAATCCAAGCTACTGCTGCAGCACTATATACAATATTCTATGCGTGCAGTTAGATATTTTACTTTTTCTTAAATGAGAAGCTTACCACACAGCCATCACTTAGTAGAGTTATAAAAAAACACACACACACAAGTAATAAAAAAGTACTTACTTATTTAGTGTACACACTCCAAGGAAAATGTTTATAATGGAGACCAGAGTGAAAGTATAAATGGAACAAAAAATGGTGCCAGCTAGGGTAGCATTGCAGTAGAGCAAAGCATCATGGGAGAAGGCATCAGAACATAGTTAAGGTGGACAGGAAAGAAGAAGAATAAAAACTAAGAGTAAAACATGGATTAAAAACACCCCAGAGAACAAGAACCAGCAGGTAAGTACTCAGTATCAGTGAGGCTGCAGCAAATCTGTTTAAGATGCTGGTTATAGGGTCAGTTAAGTATTGGGTGAAAAGTATACAAGGGTACATTTACAGCTTATAAAGAAAGTCAGTTTAAGGGTGTTTGGCACTCCTCCTTAACTGAGCACAGTGGAATCAGAAACTACTGCAAGTACAATTCCTAAATAAACTAAACTGGGGGGAGGATGGGTGGTGTGCATACTACACAGATTCACATTAAACACAACTATTCAAGTCAAACATTGCACACTGAAAATCCAATTAAAGGGAAAAACTTTTATACACACTTGTTTAGATGTAAAGCATTCTGGCAGGTTTGCAGAGAGCTTGCAGGTGAATTTTCTTGTTAGAGTCTCAAGTCTTTAAAACCATCCAGGGGGCACCTTGTAATTTAGAGATGGGGGGTAGCAGAACTAAGGGAGAAAAAGAAACGGGAAGAAGCAGGTTAGAAGGAGAGGGCAAGATACCCATCATACTGAGTTACATTAAGCACAACAGTTTATTTTTAGTAGGTCTAGAGTAAAGTAGAGTTTAAGAGACTTAAAGTAGATATAGGGAAAGGAACAACAGCCTACAGATTGTGTGTTACAGCTACAGCATTGTGCATATTATAGTATTCCTGCAGTAAAAGCCTGGAATTGACATCCTGTAACATTAAATTATTAACACACCATTCATATTAGAACTAAAACAGCCTGCAGTCAAAGTACATTGGATTCAATTCCTGAGAAATAAAATGCCCTCTCCAAACTATTGCATAGCGCAGGTAGAAATGTGAACTAAAATACAAAGTGCAATAGTATACAGAATCCAAGCTACTGCTGCAGCACTATATACAATATACTACGCATGCAGTTAACAGAGATTTTACTTTTTCTTAAATCACTTAGTACAGTTATAAAACACACACACACACACACACACACTAAGAAATAAATAAAAAAAATACTTGCTAACTCACTCTTCTTACTAGCTTTCTCTAATCTTCCTTGACTATTCTTTCAATCTGTCTTCTAAAACTTAAGCTAATCATTTCAGTGAAACATTCTGTAGTAATTGTCTTGCCTTCATGCAACTACATTTTGATGAAACTGGATTTTTGTAATCACTTACCCCAAAACTATATTCATCTTAATGACATCCCCCAGGATTCACTAATCCTCCATGTAAGACTAGATTAGTCTTACACGGAAGAGCCAGTCTAAGAGTAAGACGGCAGCAAGCCATGCATACTAAGGCTAGCACGGAGCGTGCACGAGTGCAGGGGGTGTGTCGGACTGCCGAGCAGTCCAAAAATCCACGCCCCTGCAAGTCTGACACTCGGAAAATGTCTACCTACATGAGCGAGTCCACTCAAATGTGTACATACCTAACACTACACTCCCCCACATTCTAAACCCCTGTACAATTATAAAATGTAAACATTTTTTTTATTATTTCCGATATAGCTGTCCGTATTTGCGCGGGTTTGCCCATTGCTTAGCTACAGTTAGCAGTTTAGACACTGAAGAGGATAATAAGAAACTTATATGCAAATTAAGCAAAATAGAGATAGCATAGTGGTAGAGCCTTCGCACAAAGAGGAGTCATTCCCAGTTTGAGTCCCACCTCTCCCCCTTCTTATTTTCTGTTGGAAATCTGTATATAAAAATAATTCCTGACATTTATCATTTAAATTTTTGTAAAAAGCATTGAAATGGCCTATGTAGTAGTGAACAAATTTTATATATATTTATATATATATATATATATATATATACACACACACATATACATACATACACACACACACAAGAAGGTGAAATGGTTATGCATACTGATGGATGGTATCTTAAGCAATGTGAAGCACTGCTAAGCAAAGTTTACCAGTATTAAGCATATTTATATGTAATTGCTCGTAGCTGAGCACTGCACTGCATTAACTAGCGCAATGGCTTTGCGCATAGCTGCGCATCATGCCAGCTAGCGCAAACAGAACATATTTGTGTGGAGTTGCGCTCCGCGCTAACCAGCTCAATGTCGAGCAACATAGAGCAACGTCGGGCAAAGTTGAGCAAAGTCAGCTAAACACAGCCACACCTCCTAGCCAGTCTGGCCAGTAGTAAAATAAAAAGCAATGACAGGGCTTGAACCCGGGATACTGTGCACCATAATCACAGTACTGAACCACTAAGCCATGACAGCATTTCAAAACCATGCACTTTCAACACACACATACATATCAATGGAAGTTTACCCATTGCTAAGCAGGTGTGCCTTCAGCTGAGTTTTTTCAAAACTGGCCAGTCCCAGATAAGTGCGGTAAATGAGGCATATTTAAGCTCCATAGGTGGGAATACTTGCCATAACTGGTTATAGCTCCCATCTGCAGGCAGCATGGCTGGTGCTGGAGAGGGCTCTTGATTTTGAGTGCAACGTTGGGGCATTGAGGAGTCAAAAGTAATGGTTTGGCTCCTTGTCCACAATCATGAGGACAGACTCCTGTGGGGCCAGTACCAGGGCACCCAATACAAAGCGGAAGCCTGGAACAGTCTAGCTCATGAACTCACCAGTGCCACAGGCATCCTTCGGACTGATGAGCAGGTCAGACACCACTACTCGGACCTGAAGAGACGCAAGGAGGATTAACTGGACCAGTGGATCCAGGAGGCCCATGGGATGGAAAATGCCTCACTACAGAGTAAGTAGCCATGGAATTAAGTATGTAAGAATTGCTATTCTAGTCTATACTATGGATAGGTATGTCTCAATATCACTTCATTTACTTCACAGCTGCAGGTGTCCGTGCTGCAAACCAGCAAGCCTATGCTAAGGCTGCGCCACCAGGCAGGTTAGTAATTATTCTGCATGTACTATTATGTAAAATAAATGAGAGAGCCTGAAAAAAAGTGTTTTAACCCAATAAATAAAGATATAATAATCCTTTAATAATTATTCTGCATGTACTGTTATATAAAATAAATGAGAGAGCCTCTAGAAAAGTGTTTTAATTATTTAATAAAGGTATAATTCCTGGAGTGTGTCTGTGTCATTTTCTTTGATATGTTGTTGTACTCTTGCATTATAGAAATAGTACTGTTGTATTAAGTGCTGTTAACCCACACTTGGGTAAGCCCATATAAAGTGGATGAAGGGAGTGCCAGTAGCTTTTAAGCATATTTACAGTCCTCAACTGTTGGTTCATGCCCAGCATGTACAGGTTAATCTGGCACATGAGTAGCTTGGTATTGTGTTCCCCAGAAATGTCAGTGTGCTGCCAGAAATGTAGGGAGCTGTTAACATATTACTGTTAATTTCACCTGAACATATCTAGATAATTATAGAAAAGTAGAGCTGTCAGTGTACCATCTCAGCAATAGTGTGTCTGAGAAACTCACAAAATATGTAGCAGTAACATCTGCATCCCGGACAGTTTGTATGTCAGATACAGCTCATGTACATAAAGATCTACAAAACCCATTTCACAATTTAAGGACAATTGGGTAGTGTAATATATGTAGGGGACATATAACTGCAGTTAATAGGAATGTAGTGTAAACTAGAGGGATATATAAGTTGTTAATGGAGCTATCTTTTTCCACCCTACTGTATGTGCATAAAAATGCAATTCCACACCTCAATGGGTATGTCTAATCTCAAAACATTTGTTGGGACATATGTCCTATTGGTTTATAAATATCTGCATTTATTTCGATGCATGTGCCCTGTTCAAATACCACAATATTGGTGGCCTGTTGCCATCAATTAAACCTGCATGCTGTTGTAATGTCCACTGTTCTATATATGCATGTGCTATGCTTGCTGTTCAACTGTTGGACCTCTGGTGTGTTGGGTTAATGGGAATACTTCTGCATGCTGTTATAACTAATTGGGAATGCTGTTGACTGTTACTAACCCATATTTTCATTAAATCCTCCAAAACATAGAACGTATGGGAAGGCCGGTCCCAGCGGACCCACCTGTCCCACTTCAGCTGGTGATGGCAACTGGCACCAGCAGGTCCGGTGCCCAGCCTGGGACCTCCTCCTCCACTGGCCCTGTGCCACCTTCGGATAGAAGTGCTGCAGGGGATGAGGCTTGCCCCCGTGCAAGCGTGGGTGGAGGGCTACCTATCACCCTCAGAATGGTCCGGGCTGTGGTGCATAGAGAGATCGAGCATTCTGTCACTGATCCTCTATGCCAGCTTGAGGCACGAATGGTGAGATTCACGGGTGAGCCTGTCCCTCCTAAGCAGCCCCCAACACAGCCACCCTCTGGGCTGTGAAGGTGCAGTGGTGACTGCCCATGGGTGGGGATCTCAGTTCCACTGTTGCCATCTGTGGGCTCATGGGCTTGCAATTTCCAAACATCCTTCCCAGTCAATGGTGTTCACCCACCATGTGTCATATTTTGCCCCTGTATGTGTCTTGTCTGTTTACCTCCCCAATCTACCTCCCCAAATATACCTACTTCCCCTACCCCACATTCCACTCTCAACTGAAAAAAAAAAAAAAGGCAATCTGCTCCCAAAAAAAAAATTACGCCCCATACATAGCTGCCCATTTTGCACAGATGTCCGCTGGACACATAAAATGTAATTTAATTGGCAGTACAACATACTTTGTTGTCCTCACCCCTCTCTCAGGTATGGAAGGTTTCATATTTCCCTCCAAATTTATTGCATATGCACAGCTGTTGCTGTTAAATGGGCAGCTATGGACATTCCCTACACCCGTCCTGCACATCCCGAGCTGTTTTTCCTACTGTCTTTCCCTCTTTGTGCCCCTTTTTCACCACTTTCCTATCTCCCCATTTTCTTTTCTTTCAAAGAAATGAGCACGGGGGTTAGCGGGAGTAAGCACTTTTAAGCAGTAGTTAGCGGGTTTGCACGAGTGTGTGCTTGTGTGTGCTTAGCTAAGCATTGCTAAGCATCGCGCAAACCCACTTACAACTGCTGTATGCGAGGGCCCTTGTTCTGCTTAGCAGCAAAATAAAACACCTCTGTCAGTCTCGGACCCAGGTCCTTGTACACACTACACTGCATGAAGTACCACTAAGCCATGGTAGATATACAAGTTGGTGCTGAAATAAATATATCGTGCAGAGTGAGTGAAAGTAAAGGAAAAATAGGAATGCCATAACACACAACTTGTTCTGTGGATCTTTACCAGCAGTTGTTGTGGAATTGCATTCCATGACTGTGATAAGAGAAGCAGCCATTATAGCAGGAAATAATGTTACAGCAGCACTTTACAACCCCCACACAGTTTCATAGCAGGACAAACACTGGCATATCTGATTAGGGCAGAGGCCATACCTCCCAACTGTGCCTAATTTTCAAGGATATTCCTGATTTTGAAACAAATTTTAGCTTTGACCCTCTGAATCCCTCTGAAAAGTACTGACGTTGGTCAGAAAGGTGGTGAATTACACTTAATGAATAATGACAATAAGTAAGAGTTAGACACTGCTTGTACTTCAGAAAAGGTGTATTAATCCATATGCTCTGGTTCTCTTAAAGTCTCAACTTAATGGCACTAATATTTTAAAGGCGTACCTCACTTTTACCTACTTTTCCTGGAGTCTGTTCAAATATGTACCCGAGTGTTTGAGAGGCCTGGCAGAGGCAGAAACACACAGACATATCAGCTTTTCTGCTGTTACACTGTGCAAATAGCTTTGGAAGGTGTTCCAGAAGCATACCCTTATGTAGGAGTACAACACTGAAATACAAAAGGATGTAGCCATGTACTGGTAGCAACCAACTGTAACAATGCCATTGTTCCAGTTCAGAAAAGACTGGTGTGATGCACAGACAAAAAATAACAGGCTAACCTCTGGCTACCTTGTGGATAGGTCCACAGTTGGGAGCTACACAGACAGACTGCTTGCCTTGATAAACTAACAGGTACACAGCAACCCTTTAAGTCCAGCAAGATAAAATTCACACAATAATACATAATGCTCTCTGTACTTATGTACCCGTACCCAAATGTAGAATATACCTATGTTCAGGGTCTACCAAGGATGTAGGTAGGCATACTCAGCACTGAAATTTGTCCAGTTTTCTTGAGCAGCATGTGCTAATGTCAACACTAAAAAAGCACAAACTGTTCAGAAGTGAGTAAATTAATATTCACAGTATAGCAGTTCACAAACAATTCATGTGCCAAAGGAATACATCTCAATAGCTAGTTTTGTATGGCAGTTAATTGTACAATTAGAAAAGAAAGTACATACTCCCATGTATCTTGGGTTAGCATTTTGAGGGGTGAGTACAATTCTACACTGACAAGTGTGTACTGGAAGCGGCAACATTCATGTCTGAGTAAAACATTTAAATCACTGGCTACACCCCTGGCTTCAGATATAAGAACTATACCAACCTTCTGCCTTAAACAACGATGTCCACAGCAAACAAGCATGATCCCCATCTTGGAAAGCTGAAAGGGCCACGCCTACCTGAGTTAGCAATTTATAGCATTGGATTGCTATGAGAGTGATTACTGCAATTACCACACAGTAGGCTGCATGCAATTAGCAAATGGTGGCCACCAATTAGTACAGAGGCCATCACATGCACATGTGCAAATACCTATAAAAGCAGGCTGTAATTGCCGCCAACAAACTCAATCACTCTATTGCAGAGACTGACAGAGAGAGAGAGAGAGAGAGAGAGACAGCGACAGCAAAAAGCATAAGGAAAAAGAAATACCAACTCATACAAAGGAAAGGTATGTAACAGATCTGTATTTACTGGCATGTAGTAGATGTGTTTGAAGAGTACTCTACATAATGTGAACCATTCATATGTGGCAGCAGTACGTATCTATGCACAGATGTCCTGCTTAACTACTGCCATGGACAATTCAGTGTGTACCTGTGGGCAGTGGGACATAACTGTGAAATGTGTAGCTCAGCATTAAATGTCAAACATCTGATCCATATCTGTGTTCTATGCAGTTGTGTGGCCAATGGCTGTTTGGGGGATTAGCACAAACATTTATATAAACATGGGTGTGACAGAGTAACACATGCATGATAGTCATATTAAAGTGTAGCTTAGCACTGGCAACTGCTGTACCAGGGCTGGTATGCTAATCTAGCATTTGGAGCTATATATACCCCCTCTAATGTTACTGTGTGTTCACATGTGACACTTGTTCATGTTGCAACAAGGCCCAACAGTTCAGCTGTGAGTTCCAGGGACTTACAACAGTGTGGACCTTGTGTGGGTATAGCACACACATATGGAGAGATCTGTCTGTGTCAGATATATTAGCATCTGTATATGTGCATAGAGCAAGGGACATACTGCAACTGTTTGCGAAGGGTGGACATATATATGTTGGTGAAGGTTGTTATGTGCATATTTGTATGTAGGTTTTAGTGTGTGACAAACAAGACAGCACACAGTGCTGGTATATGATATGTGGTGGTTAAACACTGAGTGTTTTGTTCAGTTTGCAATGTTGCAGCCAGTGAGGCCTGCTAAAGCTACCTGGGCTGTGAACACTTTCAATGCATTTCTCACAAGACTGTGCGATATTATTACATTACTGTATACCTCACATTCTTTGTATAATTGATATTCCCACCATGAAAGGTGGACTGTATATGTGCCTGTATGTATATGTATATGTACACCAATGGATGTGTATATGTGTATGTGTGTATATATATATATATATATATATATATATATATATATATACACATACAGAGAGAGAGAGAGAGAGAAAGTCATACATACTCATACACACCCACATCTACTTGTTGCAATAGATTCTATGTAAAGTTGACTGAGTGTGATGGTCAATGTGTTGGTGAATATGTCAAAGATGTGTATTTGTGGGATAGCTTAGTGGGAAACTGTTTCTGTCATGGTATTATGAGTCCTTGCTTTGATCCCAGCAAAAGCTGTGTATGCTGTTGCTAGGCAGATAAAGCAGTATGGCATACAGTCTGATGTAGTCCCTTGGGGTGTGTCATTGGAGGCTAAAGCACTACATGTATGCTTATTGATTGGTACGGATGTTGAATCCAAATCCTGTATGTACTGTAGTACTACTTGAAGCTCTGGGCATAAACAGCAAAGTATGGTGTATGTCCACATTGCTTGGAACCACTGTTTTGTGTGGTCCCTGTAGTCATCACAGATTACATTCCTCAAGCTTAAGGTTTTGTAAGTACTGACACACAGTACTATATGGTACACACGTAAAGCTTTTCTGGGTTGCCATACCTTTGTGTCTTGTAATTATGTCTGATGTGTGTGTGGGTATGCCTGTAACATGTCCTCTGTCATGTGTGTTACAACATATAACTGTGTATCTAGCAACATTTATAATGTACTACAGCAGTATGCCACCTATATTCACAATTGTGCACATATTTTGGCCATGGGTTTGCCATCAACAAGTTGTGTGGTATAATGGTAATACTGTAACTGGACCTTACAAACATTGCGATGGATGACATATTTTTTTATGCATTGGCTTGATCTATATCTGGTGTTGCTAGGTGGTGCATTGTGTTGCATACAGTCTGCCAGGTACTCTTGTATAGTCTTATATAGTGATTTTATTTTGTTGCTGTGCAGAACATGGTTTATTATATAGAGCGTGCCAGGCACTTTCAAGCAGTTGTGGGGTGAGCACTGATAAGTGGTAGTGAAAGTGTTTAATCTCAGTCAGCTAATAGGTTGCTATATATGGCTGTTCAGTGATATCTGTACTGTATAGTGTTAAATGTGCCATATGACTTGCTCAGACATTTTTTCTTTGTCTTCCAGGGATCATGGCACACTGTAGAAATCCTAGCTACAGTAGTGCTGAACATGAGATTCTTACCAGTTGTATGATTCAGCACTACAGCCTACTATTCTCCAGAACCAGCCGAGACCAGCAGGAGCTACTGCAATGTGGCAAGATGTTGTCCGGAGGGTAAATGAGGTAGGCCTGCATAACCGGACATATGAGCAGGTATGCCACCACTGCAGTGATCTACTTAGACATGTCCGTCAGTGTGCTTCTGATGTATGGAGACAACAGCTTGCAACAGGTGGTGAGGTTAACATCCATCCCCCCTCACCAGAGTGGAGGAGCTGTTCCTGAGCCTGGTGGCACCTGCCCAACAACAACAGCAGCAGACATTTATCATGATGGAGTTTGGAGCCACCCAGCAAGAACACATGGAGCATGCAGATAATATGGCATATCTGTACATTACTGTTACCTCTATTGGTAGATCATGCATATGTGAGATGTGTACTGTGTAGTTAGAAGATGTGGAGCCTGTTGTTGTGCAATACTGATAATTTGGAACATAATCTGTAGGCCTGTGAATGTAAACTGTTGTTCTACTGTAAGATTGCAAACCCACAGTAGCAATGCCACAGTTGTTGCCACTGACTAACTGTTTCATATCTATGTAGGTCCCTCTGGTGTGACAGCAAGGCAGCGGACAGTTGCTGGTGAGTGTGTTCTACATTTATTATTGCAAATAAAAAGTGCATGTCATAGTTAAGGTGTAGGCCATGTACACATGTAACACACCTACCCATAATGCATGCTGTGCATGTTTGCTGTGAGACCACGTACATCTCACTAATGTGATTAGCTGCCTCAAACACATGCAATACACAGACCATCTCAAACAAATGTGGCTACACTGTAGTGACCATTGGATAGGCAGAGTTGATACACAACATGCACATAACATACACAACTATGTCATACATAGAACATGTTAACATGCTACACATGAAGGATTCACAAACCCTCTGTAAAGTCACACTCCAGTATCCTAAATGTCATCCACACAGCACACATAATATACCTGAGGGGTAGACGCCTATCGTGGGGCAGTGAAACACTCTGCAACACACAACACATTAATGTTAGGGAGTGCTCCTTATTGGCCTCCTTACAAACCCATGTAACAACTGGTTGTGAAATGGTGAATGTAGCCATGGTAGTGCAGTTCCGGTACAGCATGATAGGTGCTGGTTTGGGACACATTTGTAGCCTTGAGTGATCACATGATGCTTCATGATGATGGCTTATGGTACTACACCCCATCCAGTTATTGTAACCACAGTACTACACATAGCTTTCATTGCTATACACCTCAATATTGTGTGTGCAAACATATGCACCTCTAAACAATATGCATACCAATCACCATTTGCACAACTGACACATATATGTCTTGTGATGCTATTGAGTGGCTAGGTCATATGACACACATTGGGTGTGTGTGATGTTTAAATTTGCAGTTGTGTTTTAGCATGCCATGTCATGGATGACACTGGCATGTTCACAATATGATCTACACTCACCATAACTACTGTACATTGGGTATGTTGACCAATGGTATTCCATCAGTTATACATGCACCACTGATCTTGTGTGTATACACATCACGCATGAGCTAAAACTGTGTCCACAATTATTTGCTAAAGACACAGAGGCTCTAATCAGAATTGGATATTTATGTGACACACAGATACACATCCAGCCATGGTATGTAGACCTGTGAGTGATGGTGCACAGTACATTACAGAGTTTTGAATACTTGCACAGCAATGTTGTGTCCATTTATGCATTGCATTCCAGGGGGAGGCCAATCACCGAACAAGAAAACACATGCATCAAAGCCATGTATACTGTTAGTAAAAAGGACTGTCTACACTTGCACTGCATGCTGTTGAGCAACACATGTCCTGCATGCTGACATGTGTGATATGACTGTTTTGCTTGTGATACTGTACCTCACCATCAACTGCTATTGAGTATGTTCTGAGACTGCTGGTGGTGTGTGTGTGTGTCTGTCTGTCTGCTTTAGTGAGGAGTGTATTTGTGTGTGTGCATGTGTGCATGTATGCATGTGTGCATGTGGTCTGACATCATGTACAGGTCTTAGTGTGTTTTCTGTTTTCCTCTCGCAGGTGCTGAGGTGGGGCTGGTTCAGTGCAGCAGGGAACCTGATGTCACTGACACAGATAGTGATAATGAGGATAGGTGTGTTGAGGCACAGGCAGGTTTGTCAGGGTCGGTTGTTGGGCCACCAACTGACAGTACACAAGTCTCCACCCCATCCATACACACAGTCATACTGCCTGTACATCCATCATCAACAATGCCCTTAGCAGAGGGACAGTGTACAGTCGCCACTGGCCAGGACAGTGTGGTATCTATGGCACATGCATCAGGACACAGCAGCCATAGCCAGATGTCTGGAATGGTACCACATAGGCAGATGCCCAGGGGTTCTCGTCAGAGCACTGCTGGTCATTATGCCCCTGGAAGATGTGCCACAACTCTTACAACCACACACATGTTCCAGGCTGTCATGGAGGCACAGGCATGTATGGAGCGGTACACCAGACAGGGACTAAGGGCACAGAGGGCTCATAGCACCTCTGTAAATGACAGTATCTGTGACCTAGCAGGTGCCATACGTAATTACACCGAGGTCATTGATAGACGTTGGGGTGAGACATTACATGTCCTCCACAATGTCATGTCCATGTGTCTGGACAGTGCGGGATGGTTGAGACGTCGACGTGGACGTATGCCAGCAACATCATCAGCTGGCAGTCGCCGTGGACTTCCATCAAGTCATAGCCACTCCCGTAGTGCCATTACCAGCCCCAACAATGTTGGGGGGCTGTCCATAGACTGTCCTAGAAGACCACGTGCATGTGGCTCTGGCCAGTCCCAGCAGGGACCTGGATCCAGTGGACATATGTCAACCTCTAAGGATAGTACCCAGTCTGGATTAGTACCTGATACTGTCTGTAGCACCCCTGCCAGGCACAGGTCCCGTATCCATGGACACAGACAGTGATCTGTAAAGCCTGCCAGGTACAGTCTGTAGCAGTCCCACAAATCCCTGTATATGGCAGCCACATGGTGGAACTGTGTGCATGCAGACACACACATAAACCAGACACCTACGGCAAACACATACCTGCATACATTACATCCACATTGGCCCATAACAGTACTCTTGGCCCTCACACACACACATGTCGATTGTATGGCTCAATGTAGGCCTCTGGAAAACCAACAACACACCCTGTGCATATGATAAAACCTGTGCCACCTCCTGTCATCTGTAACATTGATGCAGGAACAGGCTAACATGGTGCTGATGCACAGGGTGACTATTACAGTATAGCAATGTTTTAATGTGTAGCATGTTGTCAGCAGTAAAGTGTAATGATATCCTTGAAGGTGTAGCTGAGCAGGCATGATGTATTAAAGCTATAATTATCAATGTAGCATTGTTTACACCAGTGTTTAATCAAATTGTGTATTGCCTGCCCATGTGCCACTTGGCTGATGTGTGTAGTTTTGTCAGCGTGTGTTAGAGTGGACAGTAAGTGTGGGATGTGTGCAGCACAGATTTGCAGGCGTACATTTGTGAACATGGTTGAGGTGCACTGTCTGCATGTACATGCATATTGGACACATGGGCAGGGTGACATGCCCTGTATTAGACAGTGTTAACACTCCATAGTTTTTATTGGTGGCCAGTATGCATTGTACTATGCTCATTTTGGAACTTGAGTACACGTGTGTGTGTATGACATGGTTTGACACTGTGCTGTGGGTGATACTGTTGTTACTATCTGTCATTGGTGTGCATTCTGGTAGTATACATAACCTCAACAGCCTGCCCATAAAAAAATTGTTAGATGATGGTTTGACAACTGACACATAGATGTAGGACACACAGTAACATTTGCAGCCTTCAAATACTATTCTATGCCAGTAACAATTGGTATTCTCCTGCACTCAGTCCTGGGACCACTCCTGTTTGGCATATAGCTTTCTTAGGTACAAGCAAACACAGTAGGGATATGTCTGGCCATGTTTGGCAATGCATACTGTGGGCTATAATGCATTCTCCAGATGACACACACATCCTCCAAAAGGGTATCATACAGACAGATACTTGGTGTCAAACCCATGCTGTAAAGCTATAAGCCAAATAAAGCATAGTCATCCACTTTTACAAAACATAGTATCCCCAGAGTACCACATAGGTAGTAACCCCAAAAATGTGGAACAGGTACCGATGTATACATAGAGCCATGTGTTAAGTCATCTCTCCTTTGATAATCACATTTCCAAAGGGTTTTGGAAATCCCTCTGTGGATCACATAAGCAATAAGAGGTCTGCATGCATATCCACAAAGGCTGTTGCACACCTATAATAAATATCCATCTTTGACAGACTTTGCTGCTTTTGAACAGGTTTCAAATATACCTCAGGCATAAACCCTCACTCACAATATTCAACAGAAACCGTAATGAGTGTATCTGAAACAGATGACGTAGGCCAGGGATCACTGCAGTGGCTAGGCTTGTCACAAGCATACAGATGTGACCTAAGGTCTGGAAAGTGGCAGCACACTCTGGCAAAGATAGACGTGTTCATGGAGAAAGCAGGGTTCCCACCTATGAAATAATTGAGGTCACATGTATGTATATGTATTTGCTACACAGCTACCTGACGTGTAATGCACATACTGTTGTCATTGTGATATGTCATACAGTAGTAAAAGCAAAACCCACAACACATTGACCAACAGTGTCATACACGTGGAACACGCACACACACAGTCACCTAACTCCTTTATGATATTACAGCAGTACACATTTACACGAGGCGTTATACACATTAATGGGAGTTCTCCTTTCCATAGGTATATTTGTAGGATGGTGACATCAGACTTGACAAAGATGAGTATACCACTTTTAAGGTGTTTCAGTAGTCTTCAAAAAGGTTGCTCCTCTCCAAGGAGAGACACACACACACACACACACACACACACACACACATACTGTTGGCAAGTGCAGGATTCAAACCTCTACCCAACTACTTTATGATACTACAGCAGTACACATTTACACGACACACTATACACATTACTGGGAGCTCTCCTTTCCACAAGTATATTTGTAGGATGGTGACATCATCAGACTTGACAAAGTGGGTTACATTAGGTGGGCTACATAGAAGGAATTTCTAAACACTTTGGCAATGTGATCATCAAAGGAGAGTTTACCATCTACCTGGGTCCCCAGGTCCATAATTACATTCTCCGTAAATACTGGATTACCACCTATGTGGTAATTTGTGGGCACTTTGTTTTATCCAAAGGGGATGACTATACATTTTTTGGCATTCTGCTTGAGGGCATTGTTTTGACACCAGGTATCTGTCTCTAAGACCCTTTTGGAGGATGTCTGTGTCAGCCGTAGAGTCAATTATGGACCACAGTTAGCAGTCATCTGCAAATTTGGTCAGCCATACTCCTCCCGTGCTTGCCTGTACCTCTGAGCAGTATCTACTGAACAGGTGGGGACCCAGGACCAAGACCTGTGGGATGCCACTTGTGACTGGTTTAGAGTCAGACATGGCACCCGCAACTCTGACCATGTGCGTTTGATCTGTGAGCCAGTTGGCCACACATCCTGTGACATAGGGATTAATGTTCAAGCTGGTAAGCTTGTCCATGATGCCAGAGTGGAGAATGGTGTCAAAGGCCTTAGTGAGCTCCAGGTGGGCTGTGTGGACTACTTTCACCTCCATCTATGTCCTTGGTAACTGTTTCAAAGAAGTCAACTAGGTTTAGGAGGCAGGATCTGCCTTTAACAAAGCCAAATTGGGTAGAGTCCAGTGTCTGGAGGTTCCCAATGTCTCTGTTTATGGGTTCCATGATAATCTGCTCCATAGCTTTGTAGACCAGGCTGAGTAGGCCTATAGGGCAATAGTTTCCAGGTTCTGTTGTGGCACCACCTTTGTGGAGCTGGATGACTGTTGCTGTATGCCATTCTTTGGGTACATAGCCCGTGGTAAGGTTGAGTCTGGACAGTGAATGTAGGTGAGTGTGTAGTTCCTTTTGGGGCTGGTGTAAGACGCAGCCTGGGACACCATCCAGTCCCATTGATGCTGTGTTCTTAGCTTTGGAGAGGGCTGTTTTTACCTGCATGTCCATGAAGTCTGGGGCTCTGCATTCTTCTGGGTTGGACACAGGCCCTTTTGGGGGTGAGCGGGGGGTGAAGTTTGCACTGAACTTGTCCGCCAGGATGTGGGCAATGTCAGTTGGTTCAGTGTATTTTTTGCCATTTTGCAGTAGCTGACAGCATATTTGAGAGTTGCCACCTAAATGTTTGGTACAGCTAATGAAGGCTTTGTGGTTGTTATTCTTAGATTCCTTGGCAATTTGTCTTTAGAAACTGGCCTTGGATTATTTTATGAGCGATCATCGTTTCTTCCTAATAATGATCAGTGATGTCTTTCCATTTGTGAAGTTTGCTCCATCATGTGTTAGTTTCCTCCTTCTGTTGTATAGCTTATTTATGGGCAATGACCGCCTGATTGGTTTCTTCTTTTTGGAGGAGTGCATCTTGGTTTTATTTGGGATGTCTCGATCCATGCATCCCTGTAGATGCTCATAGAATTCACTTGTAAATGATTCTGCAGATTGTATAACATTATCCTATAGCAAAGGGGCTTTGGAACTTTCTACTTTGGTCTTGAGAAGTGTGCAGTTTGCTTTTGAAAATTTCTTCACAGTGGTTTCCATGACTGGGGGGGGGGGGCGAGATGTGGATGTCCAGTGTGATTACCTTATGGTCTGATATTACCAGTGAGGGGTTTATCTCTGGTGTGGAACACTGGTACCCCATGTTGGTGATGATCAGGTCCAATATGTTGTCACCTCTAGTGGGCGTGGTGACCAGCTGTTCCAGGGCATTTGAGTTTTTAAACTCTAGGAAACATTGGGCAAAGGACGTTTTACATGAGTAATTCTCCCAGTCAATGTTTGGGTAGTTGTAATCTCCTCATATAATGGTGTTTGGTAGGACCTTTATATTTTCCAGTGTTCTCAGGAATACTGAGTAAGGCTCCTGAGACAAGGTACATGATCTGTAGCAGGCTACAATCTGATAAGCAGCTTTGCCCAATGTTAGTTGCACTTGCATGGTCTCCAAGGCCTCATGCTGTGTCACTAACCTGAAGGTGTGGGTATCAATAAGGTAAATGGATACACCCTTTCCTTTTGTATTTCACTCTGGATTTTGGGGCCGAAGATCAGAGGGATTGTGAGTGTTTTACATGGAGCATGTCCAACAGCTCTGTGTTCGACATAGCTTTGTATGTTAGGCAGAGATCACCTCTAAGTAGGCGATATGCGAGAGAGTACAGCTGGAGCATTTTGAGACAGTCTGTGTATGGCATGTATTTCAGGCCGCTAATCCTCTTTGTGAGGTATTTCTGCAGGCTTTCCAGTTGTTGTAGATGTCTTGTGAGGTACATAGCAAAAGGGGTGTTGTACTCTATTATGGATCTAGTGAGTGATGAGTAGAGGGGAACAATGTCCTCTTCTATTCTGCATGAGACACCTTTTGTGATGAGGTGTGCCATGTAGAAGGATTTCCTGACTACTGTGGGGATGTGATTATCACAGGTGTGTCCACTGTCCACCTGTGACCCAAGGTCTCTTATCACACTTTCAGTGTTAAGTATACTAAAGCCTATGTTGTAGTTCATGGGTAGAGTTTTTACCAAAGGGGATGACAATGCACTTTTTGGCATTGAGCTTGAGGCCATGGCTTTGACACCAGGCATCTGTCTCAATGAGGCCCTTTTGTAGGATGTCCACATCTTTAGTAGTTTTAATTATGGCTCCTAGTTTGCAGTCATCTGGAAACTTCATTAGCCAGAGACCTTCCATGTTAACGTTTACTTCAGGGAAGTAGATACCAAACAGGATAGGACCCAGGACTGAACCCTGTGGTACTGCACTTGTCACTGGTCCAAAGTCGTACTTGGGAGTCTGCTAATTTCACAGTGTGTGTTCTGTCAGTGAGCCAGTTGGCAACCCATCTTGTGACATAGCGATTTATACCTAGTTTAGTGGGTTTATCTATAATTCCAGAGTGGGGGATGGTGTTGAAAGCCATGGCAAGATCTACATAGGCTGTGTGAACCACCTTACCCTTGTCTACGATTCTGGTGACTACTTCAATGACGTCTATCAGGTTTAGGAGACATGATCTGCCTTTTACAAACCAAACATGGTTGTGGTCCAGAGTTTGGAGATTACCAATGTCTTTTTTTATAAGTTATATGAGGATACATTCCATGGCTTTGCAGAGCAGGCTCATCAGGCTAATGGGGTGCTAGTTCCTGGGGTCCGTGGTGGCTCCCCCCTTGTGTAGTGGGATAACTGTCACTGTGCGCCATTCAGCAGGCACAAAGCCTGAGG
Organism: Protopterus annectens; assembly: GCF_019279795.1. Lineage (NCBI taxonomy): Eukaryota > Metazoa > Chordata > Ceratodontiformes > Protopteridae > Protopterus > Protopterus annectens. The sequence goes on from NC_056729.1 coordinate 744,599,287, forward strand.
TGAGGCTATGACTTGAACATGGTGCGTAGGTGTGGTGCCTGTTCGTTCTGTAGTTTGTGAAGAACACAGCCTGGGATGTTATCTGGTCCCATGGATGCTGTGTTCCTGGCTTTGGAGAGTGTTTTTTTACCTGTGCAGCCATGATGACAGCAACTTTGCAGTCTTCCGTTATAGAGATGTGCTCTTTCATGGGTGAGAGGGGGGTAAAGTTAGCACTGATCCTATCTGCCAGGATGTTGGCAATATCAGTCGGGTCTATATATTTAGTTAAGACACAAACTGGATCCGTACTACCAAAAGAAGCACCACCACAGTGTATCCAGCTGCCCAAATAAATCCTGCAAGCACGATGAGTTAATGTACTGTCTATTACAAAAAACAAAAAATCACATAAAGCGCTTTTTGTCAGGCCACATAGCCCAACTTCTTCAGATAATTATACAACATAGGCCATACACTATATAGGAAGTGAAAAGGAAGTGAAAAGTTAGCTGGTTCCTGAATCAGCAGGAATCAGCTGACTTTTCACTTCCTATATAGTGTATGGCCTATGTTGTATAATTATCTGAAGAAGTTGGGCTATGTGGCCTGACGAAAAGCACTTTATGTGATTTGTTTTTTGTAATAAACAGTACGCTAACTCATCGTGCTTGCAGGATTTATTTGGGCAGTTGGATACACTGTGGTGCTTCATTTGGTAGTACGGATCCAGTTTGTGTCTTAGCTTCGTTTGTTTTTCATGGAAGAGCCTACAAATGTACCTGCTTCCCTCACTTCTGACCCAGATGGAGGTATGAATGAAACGGAAGGAGCACCATCTACTTTATCGGCTCTAGTGCTTAAATTATCTAAACAGCTTGACGTATTGGTGGCTAGAGTTGACAGTTTGGCTGGGAAACCTATGGCGCCACCCATTACAACAAAAGCACCTTCATTACCATCTACTAAACAGAAACTAGTAAGTCCTTTGTCTAACAACTGTATGGATACACCAGACAAGGATCCTACATGTCTATTCACCCCCCCGCACCGCAAGAAGAATTGGAATGTGGACGTAACAGAGGCGAAGGCCATGTTTTACAAAGAGAGCACACTTCCAGTGGATCAGCAGCAAACCTGAACTTTAATTTTGACCTTTCTTCTTGGTCAGAACAGTTACCAACTTTTCAGCTTCCTACTTCAGCTCAAACACAAGGTGAGCTAATTACTGAAAATGTACAATCTGAAACATTGAATGGCAAACAAACTATTAGACTTAAAGTTACTTAAATACAAAAAACTACATTTGGAACTAGCTTATTTTAAACAATGTATTAGCAAAGGCATAGTTCCAAAAGGTCTTCGAATTTGGCAATATCCCACTGGGCTGATAGGAGGTTCGGAATTCCACCAGGACTTAATAAAAATGTTTAATAATCATGGTATTGAACTGTTACAACTTATAAGTAAGCACTACCAGAAAACTGCAGATGACTTATTACAGGAAGCTACTAGGTCAGATGGTGAAATAAAGAGAGACAGTGACTTTTTTCATTATAAGTATGAATATTAAAAAAGATCATTTTCTACTATTGACCATTACCTTGAGAAATTAAAAAAACAACGAAGTCAAGAAACTAAACCATGACAGGGAAGCCTATGATAAGGGCTTGGCATATCCAGCACCTCCCTTGTCCCAGATGAACTTTGGTAGCATCAGGGACCAAAGTCAGGGTACAACAGCAGGGGGAGTTGGCGGAGCCATGGACATGCATGAATTGGACCAATTTGAAGAGGGCTGGACACAAATACCCAAAAAGAAAGGTAATAACAACAGCAGCAATAAAAAGTTCAAGACTAATTCAAATGGGGTTCAAATCAATAGACTTAATGCAGCTAACCAGGGTAATAACTTCCACAATGCTCACTACGGTCCAAGAAGCCAAAATGGCTTTGGTAATCAGGATTTTCAAGTTTCTGCCTCGGGGTACAACCTGAGGCAAGGCACGAAGAAAACGTACTATCATTCACACCAGTAACTAGTGAACATACTAATGTGGGCACTACGGATCTTTCCATTGCAAAACCGACACAGCAGGAGAAACCAGATGATGAGAATGCACTTTTAGAAGAACCAGTTGTTACTATTGTATACAATTCCACTGGGGACTTTAAGATTTGTAATTACTCTGACTTTCATGTTGATACTACTTTAGCTAATTTATTAGCAAAAGGTTTCACTTTTGTTCCCTCATGTAGAACCAATGTAGCAGAGTTTATTACTGACCTTAAATTATTCATTAGGACATTGAATTTAAACTTATTACTAGGAGAGGCACCATCCTCTATCACACCATTTTATATTACTAGTACATTTTGCCCCCATCCCCATCCAGAACTGGCTTTGTTTGAAAAAATATGTATGTTAGATATTTTTCACAAAATAAATAAGATGAATAATGAATACACTACTAACTTTAACTATAACATCACCAAGGAAGAAAAACCAGCACTTGTGCATCTGCAACAAGCACACGTCAGGACTATGAAACCAGACAAAGAAGGGGGCATAGTTTTTGGATGATTATAACAATAAACTTCAGACCATTTTAGAAAGTGACACTTATGAGGAGGTAGAACAAATTAAACATAGCTTATAGAAGAGTTAAGGTATTTCTTGAAGAATTATTCATTGAAGCAAGGATAGATATGACTAGCAAATTATTTACATATGTCAGCCCCAAGGATACCTACTATTTTTGGAGTACCAAAAATACATAAAAGCATAGACGATAAAGCATAGACGATCCACCCATGAGACCATTGGTCGATGCTAGAGCAAGTATTACTTATGCTTGCTCTAAATTTATTGACCACACTTTAAAGAAATATGTGGCTCAACAAAAGTACATTTGTAAAGATTCTTGGACAATATAAACCACCTACAATATCAAGATGATTTAAACTTTCTTACAATAGATGTGAAAGACTTGTATTCATCAATTCCCCACACAGAGGGAATTGAATGGGTAAGTTTATTACTACATGATATGGGGAGCCCCCCAGTATGAAATAAAATTGATGGCTGTATTATTTGATACAGTTCTTTCCAACAATTACATCACTTTTAACAACAGATACTACTTACAAAAAATAAGAGTGGCGATGGGTTCTCCATGTGGTAGTACATTTGCAAATTTAGTAATGGCCTATTGGGAACATGAACATGTCTTTGGTGCAACTACATACACAAGTAAGATTAAATATTATATATGTTTCCTGGATGATATATTTATCCTGTTCCAGGGTAACCAACAGGAGGCTTCTAACTTTTTAACTTACTTAAAAAACACTAGTACATTCTTAAAATTCACATATAATTTTTCACAGGATAGAATTGCTGACTTGGATGTTGATTTATGTAAGGATAGACAAAATCAATGTTTTAAAGCCAGGATTTATAGAAAGGAAACATATTCAAATGCATTTCTTCACTACAGTAGCTGCCATCTGGCCCATCAAAAACATTTGGTTGTTAAGGGCCAGTTTGTAAGGGCAGCTCGAATGGTTATGGATGACAACCAGTTCATTGAAGAATGCTCAACACTTACGGACATGTTTAAAAAGAGAGGTTATCCTATTTCACTCCTACAAGAAATCTGTCAGGAAGTAAAAAATAAAAGAGAAGTGGGCTTTTACAAAGCAATATTATCAAGTAACCAGAGTTTAGAAATAAAACAGTTGTACATTACAGGATGGGACACTAAATGAAAATGAAAATAGACGTATTATTACATATTGTATAGACAGTTATTATTTTATAAATATTTTAAAGGAAAAATTGGGACTTGATAAACATGGATACACATCTACCAAGAGGTCCTATTGACTTCCCTAGAATAGTTTATAAAAAAGGAATAAACTTAAAGAATCTACTGGAAACTCTGTACTCAAACTTTGTTACATTTAACCATGCAGGTATGAACAAGTGTTTATCATGCCCCTATTGTAAATATGTGGAGCAGGGAATAAAATTTAGTACAAGAGGTTTTGAATACAACACTAAGTACAAATTTGATTGCAACTCCAAGGGAGTGGTATACCTGGCTAAGTGTCACACCTGTCCTGCCTTCTATATCGGCAAAACTGACAGAAGGCTTAGGGACAGGGTCTATGAACACACATACACTATTCGGTTTAACAAATCAGAGAACGCATTGGCCAGGCACATTATGAAAGCACCCACCCATGGTTTTACTTTTAGGGCTATAGATTGTATTGCCTATGACCCTAGAGGGTGGCCTCTTTCCTTGCTCTTAGAGAAATTATAATGGAGTTGGCAATTACGTACCTTTGCATGTTACCCTCCGGGCATCAATAAAATGTATTCAATTAAGTGCATTCTACAACTTAAAAATTTGGTTAGGAGTTGACCTTTATGCTGTGTTTAAAATAGTCTATGCATACTATTGTCTTAGAGTATATTTGACTTTCATCTTTTTAAGTCAGGTTTTGCTGTTTTTCACTTACATGTTTTTATTTACATGCTTTTAAGGTTTATTATACTCTAACACAAAACGTAAAAATAAATACACACATACTGTTAATTTTAATTGCATTAATATTTCATAATAGATAATTATTGGTTTTAGATTTTTTTACACTGATCTTTTACACTTTATTATTTTAAAATATTATTTTAAAATATTGCTTTAAAACAATGTGTTAGATGAGAACTGTTTAAGCTATATACTTTAGGTAATGAAGGTGGTTACCACTTTAAGAGCAGCTGATTCCTGCTGATTCAGGAACCAGCTGACTTTTCACTTCCTATATAGTATATGGTCTATGTTGTATAATTATCTGAAGAAGTTTGGCTATGTGGCCTGACGAAAAGCACTTTGTGATTTTTTTGTTTTTTTGTAATAAACAGTACGTTAACTCATCGTGCTTGCAGGATTTATTTGGGCAGTTGGATACACTGTGGTGCTTCTTCTGTTGGTAGTACAGATCCAGTTTGTGTTTGTGTCTTAGCTTTGTTTTTTTTTCATGGAAGAGCCTACAAATGTACCTGCTTCCCTCACTTCTGACCCAGATGGAGGTATGAATGAAACAGAAGGAGCACTATCTACTTTATCAGCTCTAGTGCTTAAATTATCTAAACAGCTTGACGTATTGGTGGCTAGAGTTGACAGTTTGGCTGGGAAACCTATGGCACCACCCATTACAACAAAAGCACCTTCATTACCATCTACTAAACAACAGAAACTAGTAAGTCCTTTGTCTAACAACTGTATGGATACAACAGACGAGGATCCTCTTCTTAACATGTCTATTCACCCCACACCGCAAGAAGAATTGGAATGTGGACGTAACAGAGGCGAAGGCCATGTTTTACAAAGAGAGCGCACTTCCAATGGATCAGCAGCAAACCTGAACTTTAATTTTGACCTTTCTTCTTGATCAGAACAGTTACCAACTTTTCAGCTTCCTACTTCAGCTCGAACACAAGGTGAGCTAATTACTGAAAATGTACAATCTGAAACATTGAATGGCAAACAAATTATTAGACAAAGTTACTTAAATACAAAAAAATACATTTGGAACTAGCTTATTTTAAAAAATGTATTAGCGAAGGCATAGTTGCAAAAGGTCTTCGAATTTGTCAATATCCCACTGGGCTGGTAGGAGGTTTGGAATTCCATCAGGACTAAATAAAAATGTTTAATAATCATGGTATTGAACTGTTACAACTTATAAGTAAGCACTACCAAAAAACTGCAGATGACTTATTACAGGAAGCTACTAGGTTGGATGGTGAAACTACTCGGATGGATGGTGAAATAAAGAGAGACTTTGATTTTTTCATTATAAGTATGAATATGAAAGATCGTTTTCTACTATTGACCATTACCTTGAGACATTAAAAAACAACAAAGTCAAGAAACTAAACCGTGACAGGGAAGCCTATGATAAGGGCTTGGCATATCCAGCACCTCCCTTGTCCCAGATGAACTTTGGTAGCATCAGGGACCAAAGTCAGGGTACAACAGCAGGGGGAGTTGGCGGAGCCACGGACATGCATGAATTGGACCAATTTGAAGAGGGCTGGACACAAATACCCAAAAAGAAAGGTAATAACAGCAGCAATAAAAAGTTCAAGACTAATTCAAATGGGGTTCAAATCAATAGACTTAATGCAGCTAACCAGGGTAATAACTTCCACAATGCTCACTACGGTCCAAGAAACCAAAATGGCTTTGGTAATCAGGATTTTCAAGTTTCTGCCTCGGGGTACAACCTGAGGCAAGACACGAAGAAAACGTACTATCATTCACACCAGTAACTAGTGAACATACTAATGTGGGCACTACAGATCTTTCCATTGCAGAACCGACACAGCAGGAGAAACCAGATGATGAAAATGCACTTTTAGAAGAACCAGTTGTTACTATTCTATACAATTCCACTGGGGACTTTAAGATTTGTAATTACTCTGACTTTCATGTTGATACTACTATAGCCAATTTATTAGCAAAAGGTTTCACTTTTGTTCCCTCATGTAGAACCAATGTAGCAGAGTTTATTATTGACCTTAAATTATTCATTAGGAAGTTGAATTTAAACTTATTAAGAGAGGCACCATCCTCTATCACACCATTTTATATTACTAGTACATTTTGCCCCCATCCCCATCCAGACGTGGATTTGTTTGAAAAAATATGTATGTTAGATATTTTTCACAAAATAAATAAGATGAATAATGAATACACTACTAACTTTAACATCACCAAGGAAGAAAAACCAGCACTTATGTATCTGCAACAAGCACATGTCAGGACTATGAAACCAGACAAAGAAGGGGGCATAGTTTTTGAATGATTATAACAATAAACTTCAGACCATTTTAGAAAGTGACACTTATGAGGAGGTATAAAATAACGAATTAAACATAGCTTATAGAAGAGTTAAGGTATTTCTTGAAGAATTATTAATTGAAGCAAGGATAGATATGACTAGCAAATTATTTACATATGTCAGCCCCAAGGATACCTACTATTTTTGGAGTACCAAAAATACATAAAAGCATAGACGATCCACCCATGAGACCATTGGTCGATGCTAGAGCAAGTATTACTGCTTGCTCTAAATTTATTGACCACACTTTAAAGAAATATGTGGCTCAACAAAAGTACATTTGTAAAGATTCTTGGAAAATATAAACCACCTACAATATCAAGATGATTTAAACTTTCTTACAATAGATGTGAAATACTTGTATTCATCAATTCCCCACACAGAGGGAATTGAATGGGTAAGTTTATTACTACATGATATGGGAGCCCCCCAGAATGAAATAAAATCGATGGCTGTATTATTTGACACAGTTCTTTCCAACAATTACATCACTTTTAACAACAGATACTACTTACAAAAAATAGGAGTGGCGATGGGCTCTCCATGTGGTAGTACATTTGCAAATTTAGTAATGGCCTACTGGGAACATGAACATGTCTTTGGTGCAACTACATACACAAGTAAGATTAAATATTATATATGTTTCCTGGATGATATATTTATCCTGTTCCAGGGTAACCAACAGGAGGCTTCTAACTTTTTAACTTACTTAAACACTAGTACATTCTTAAAATTCACATACAATTTTTCACAGGATAGAATTGCTTACTTGGATGTTGATTTAAGTAAGGATAGACAAAATCAATGTTTTAAAGCCAGGATTTCTAGAAAGGAAACCTATTCAAATGCATTTCTTCACTATAGTAGCTGCCATCTGGCTCATCAAAAACGTTCGGTTGTTAAGGGCCAGTTTGTAAGGGCAGCTCGAATGGTTACGGATGACAACCAGTTCATTGAAGAATGCTCAACACTTCTGGACATGTTTAAAAAGAGAGGTTATCCTATTTCACTCCTACAAGAAATTTGTCAGGAAGTGAAAAATAAAAGAGAAGTGGGCTTTTACAAAGCAATATTATCAAGTAACCAGAGTTTAGAAATAAACAGTTGTAAATTACAGGATGGGACACTAAATGAAAATGAAAACAGACTTATTATTACGTATTGTATAGACAGTTATTTTATAAATATTTTAAGGAAAAATTGGGACTTGATAAACATAGATACACATCTACCAAGAGGTCCTATTGACTTCCCTAAAATAGTTTATAGAAAAGGAAAAAACTTAAAGAATCTAGTGGAAAGTTGGTACTCAAACTTTGTTACATTTAACCATGCAGGTATGAACAAGTGTTTGCCATGCCCCTATTGTAAGTATGTGGAGCAAGGAATAAAATTTAGTACAATAGGTTTTGAATACAACACTAAGTACAAATTTGATTGTAACTCCAAGGGAGTGGTATACCTGGCTAAGTGTCACACCTGTCCTGCCTTCTATATCAGCAAAACTGACAGAAGGCTTAGGGACAGGGTCTATGAACACACATACGCTATTCGGTTTAACAAATCAGAGAATGCATTGGCCAGGCACATTATGAAACCACCCACCAATGGTTTTACTTTTAGGGCTATAGATTGTATTGCCTATGACCCTAGAGGGTGGCCTCTTTCCTTGCTCTTAGAGAAATTAGAATTGAGTTGGCAATTATGTACCTTTGCATGTTACCCTCCAGGCATCAACGAAATGTATTCAATTAAGTGAATTCTACAACTTAAAAAATTTGGTTAGGGGTTGACCTTTATGCCATGTTTAAAATGGTCTATGCATACTATTGTCTTAGAATGTATTTGACTTTCAGCTTTTTAAGTCAGGTTTTGCTGTTTTTCACTTACATGTTTTTATTTACATGCTTTTAAGGTTTATTATACTCGAACACAAAATCTAAAAATAAATCTAAATACACACATACACTGTTAATTTTAATTGCATTAATATTTCATAATAGATAATTATTGGTTTTAGATTTTTTTTACACTGATCTTTACACTATTTATGTATTTTAAAATATTATTTTAAAATATTGCTTTAAAACAATGTGTTAGATGAGAACTGTTTAAGCTATATACTTTAGGTAATGAATGAAGGTGGTTGCCACTTTAAGAGCAGTTGATTCCTGCTGATTCAGGAACCAGCTGACTTTTCACTTCCTTTTCACTTCCTATATAGTGTATGGCCTATGTTGTATAATTATCTGAAAAAGTTGGGCTATGTGGCCTGATGAAAAGTGCTTTATGTGATTTTTTTTTTGTTTTTTGTAATAAACAGTACGTTAACTCATTGTGCTTCCAGGATTTATTTGGGCAGTTGGATACACTGTGGTGCTTCTTCTTTTGGTAGTACGGATCTATATATTTAGTGCCATTGTGCTGTAACTCAGAGCAGATATGAGTGTTGCCATTGAGATTCTTCACATAGCTATAGAATGCTTTGTGGCTGTCTTTAGAATCAGTGTCGATTTTGTTTTCATAACTAGCTTTGGAGGATTTTATCAGGGATCACAGATTCTTACTGATGTTGACCATGGAGCTCCTCCACTCATGGGATTTTACTCTTTTGCAACAGTTTCTTCCTTCTGTTGTGCAGTTTGTTTATGGCAGGGGAACACCAGATTGGCTTCCTTTTCTTGGAGGACAGCGTCTTGGATTTGTTTGGGATAGCACAATGCATGCAGTCATGTAAGTGCTTATACAGTGCAATTGTGAAGGATTCAGTAGTTGTAACTGTATTGTCCATCTGCATGGGTGTCCTGCAGTTCAGCACTTCTGTCTTAAGAAGCATGAAGTTGGCTTTGGAAAAATGTTTTAACATGGTTTCCTTAATAGGGATGTGGGTCCAGAATGTGGATATGTAGGGTAATTAGCTTATGGTCAGATGGGACCAATGAGGCGCTGACTTCAGGTGTGGAACACCGGTCACGCAGGACAAACCAAACCCCATAACCAACACAAATAACCACAGAGTGAGCTAAATGCTACTCATTGCCAGAAGTCTCAGCCTCCCGATGCACACACTCGAGGCACTTCTTATTATGGAGAATACTGATATCTGTGCAATAACAGAAACCTAGTTCAAGGCTCCAGACAGCACTCCAGCACTACCAGGATACTACTCATTCCATACCTTCCAGCATCAGAACCTGAATCATAGCACATAGTAGGATGTATCCATATTCATCAAGGATACCTACACCTCTCTCTACATGCTCTCTATAGGATATGTACCCATAGAATGTTGCACAGCAACGTTTTTCACACTCCACAGGGGTTGGGCCACAAAAATCCCTTGGCATTCATGCTCTATGAGCCTGACGAGTGTGTTCTGCAAGGCAATGGAGCCAATCATAATGGAAGTCAACAATACAGAGATTGGAAACCTTCACACAGTTGAGCACATCCGGTTTGGCTTCATCAAATGCAGACCACGCCTTCTGAACTGGGAGGATTCCTCTGACAGTTACCCAGGCTACAGATGATTGAAATGAGCTCAACACAGCCTACCTATATCTTGCTAAGGCCTTTGACACCATTACCCAGTCAGGTATCATAGATGAACTCACCAACCTGGCCATGAATCCATACATCACAAGATGGATTGCAAACTGGCTCACAGATAGATCGCATACATTAAGAGTTGCGGGCTACGTCAGACTCTACACCGGTAACAACTGGTGTCCCCCAGGGTTCAGTCCTGGGGTCCCTTCTGTTTGGTATAGATTTCTCAAATGTACATGCCAATACAGGAGAGTTGTGGTTGGCTAAGTTTGCTGGTAACTGTAAAGTGTTTGCCATAATAGATTCCCAGGAAGACAGACTTATTCTCCTGAAGGGACACTAAGACAGATGTGTGGTGTCAGAATCATGACCTCAAGTTCACTGTGGAAAACAAAATACCCATAAACTACCACATAGGTGTTACCCCCTTAAAAATGACAATGTGATAAGGGATCTGGGGACACAAGTAAATAGTCATTTTTTCCTTTGACAACCATGTTGCCAAAGTGATTGGGAGATCCAATGTGGCCCACCTAATCAACAAAGGGTTTGCATCAGGATCCAAAGAGATAGTGTTGGCACTCTACTCTTACATCATCAGACCCATCATTGAGTACAGTGCACCATTTTGGATGTACTCGACTTAGCATATCCAGCAGCTGTAGAGACCACATAGGTACCTCACCAAGAGGATTACTGGCCTCAAACAGTTGTGTTATGCAACACAACTGGTAAAACTAAATCTGTTCTTCGTTGCATACCACCTACTCAGAGGCACACTTTGCCTAACCTACAGAGCCATGTCCAACACAACTGTTGAACATGCTCCATCTACAGATAACATTGAGTCGCCCTACACATTCCAGGGATATGAACCTCATCACAATGATGAATACAACATGCTGGTGGGATAGAGTACCATCTCAGACACTTGCCTTACTGTGGAACAGAGTCCCAGTGTACATCAGACAGAACCCCTCGCTGACACTCTTCAATTGGAACCTTGATGAGTGGATGGGAAACAGACAATTCATGCCAGGCATCACATCAGCAGCCCCACTAGGAAGGGGCTTATGGTGCTAACTATTAGAACTAGGCCTTGGGAGACTACCTAATGGTGTGGTGAAAGCTGAACAACTTGCGTAGGCTGATATATGCCTTTGTGGAGATAGGTAGACTATGTGACAGGTACATGTCTACAGATAGTAGATGTGTACTTCATTGTACAGTCAAGTTGTACAGCAGGCACATGGACCACATACACTGTAATGCTTACAGATACTGGTGGCTGTTATGTACAGTGGGAGAGATGTGCACCTCATGTCTTTCGTGCCATTGGGATGTGTGCTGGGTGGGACAGTCCTGGATGGCTCCCTGTCATGGTCACCCTCTTACACACATCTCTGCCCATCCATCTTTGGCTTATTATACTGTGTTCCCCCTACACACACACACACACACACACACACACAATATATATATATATATATATATATATATATATATATATATATATATGTATGTATATAGGTACATATGTATGTATATAGGTACATTAGGTAGTTAATAGGCTATCTGCCTGAATATATTAGTATGGCCAGAGTGTGCAGCTATCACCACCCATGGAGTTAGTTCCCTAGGCCTCTGTGTAGTACAGCTGATGAAGTGATCCATGGTGTGACAGTTCATGGTGTGACAGTTCAGTTTCACATACCTCATAAAGGCTCCTCTGGAAGTGTGTCAGTGAGGGGCTTGGCTTAATGTCGGTTGGGAGCCTGTTCCAAAGCAAGGGAAGTCTGTGAGTTAGTAATATATCCCGCCAACATGTTCTATTTAATGTTGTGATGATGATATCTCTAGAGCATGTGGTACAGTGAGCTTGGGTTTACTTCAGATAGCGCATGCACATCAGTTCTGCATTGGACATGGGCCTGTCTGCTGGGCAGAGATCTCCTGAGTAGACAGTATGCAACAGAGTACAGATCGAGTTAAATTCAGTCTTGTTGCATGGGGCAACTGTTTGAGGCCAGTAATCCTCTTGTTGAGGTACTTCAGTGGTCTTTCCAGCTGCTGAAGGTGCCTAGTCAGATTCATCGCAAGTGTGTTGTGGTACTCTGATGGGTACCTACATGCAAAGAACTTGGCAGTTTGTGGGAACACATAGCATGATTTTCTAATCACTTTGTGAATGTGTTTCTGGAAGTAGAGATGACTATCCACATGTGTCCATAGATCCCTTATTATCACCTCCATATTTAGGGTGTTGGCACCTATGTGGTATTTGTATAACTGTAGCTCAAGGCCATAATTTTGACACCACATCTGTCTGACTGAGACCCTTTTTAAGGATGTCTCTGTCATCCGAAACATCGATTATGACAACTTTTTTGCAGTCATCCACAAACTTTGCTAAACATAGCCCTCGTGTGTTTGACTGTATTTCTGAAAAGTATACACCAGACAGGTGGGGTCCCAGGACTGAGCCATGGGGGACAGCAGTTGTTACCAGCTTGAACAGGAGACCACAATACTTACCTTGTGGGATCTATCTGTGCCCCAGTTGGCAATCCATTAGATGGCATACATATGTATGCACAGGTTGTTGATTTTGTGGATATGAGATGTGTCTGGGATGTTGGAAAAGGGCTTTTCAAGGTCTATGTGGGACGTGTGTAGATAATTTCATTGATGTATGTCCTGGGTGACTGCCTTGAAAATAGTCTAGCAGGTTTGGGAACCATGATCTGCCCCTGACCAAACCAAAATGGGTAGGGATGGGTGTTTGTAGGCTCCCAATAGCTCTGTTTATGAGTTCCATCATGGACTCCATGGCCTTGCAGATCAGGCTTAATAGGTTTATAAGACAATATTTCCCATGGTCTGTTATGCACCAACACTTGTGGAGTGTGCCAAATGTTGCTGTAACCCATTCAACAGTTTCATATCCTGCACAGAGGGTGTCTCTGAGACTGTTCAGTTGCAGGGTCTGTTTGTTTTGGAGTTCACATATGACATAGCTAGGGAAACCATGTCATCCCATAGACACCATGTTTTTAGGTTTGGAAAAAGCTGTTTAACTATTGTATAGGTGATTTCTGGGTTTTCACAATCTCCAGGTATGATAATGGGTCCTTTTGTCAGTGAGAGGGGGGTGAAAATGTATGAACCTGTCTGACAAGATGTTGGCAATGTCAGTCATGTACATGTATTCATTTACAGTTTGCACTGACTCAGAACATATGAGTTTACATTCATATTTATGACATAGCGAAAGAAAGCTTCATGGTTCTCAATGGATTCTGACAATATTTTTGCCAGAACATGGATTGGATAATGTTAGGAGTGCTCATTGTTTAATGATACTGATCAGAGATTTACTGATCTTCTTTGAATTTTCACTTTCTTTGAACAACTTAAGTACTTGTAGTACATAGTTTGATTATGACATGAGTCCAATATATTATATGGGTCTGTTTTCATATAACTGTGTGCACAAGGCAGGATTGGTGAATAGTGACAAGTTTCTGGGGTAAGAACTGCAACTGCCAGATGTGTGGCCCACTGCTGTACTCAGACATGGCCTAAATGTGTGAGCATGCCCAGTATGACCTTTCAGTATGTTGCTGACTGAAATTTGCTAAATTTGTCTAAGTTTGTGAGCATGCCCAGTATGGACATATATACTATATGTGTGTGAAAAATAAAGTTGTTTTTTACTTCAGGGCTCACCTTTGTGTTGTACATAGACAGGAAGCACACTGTGCCTGCAGGGCTTCCATGAGTCACTTTGCATAGACTTATCAACATTTCTACATACAGGGGGGGTAGCTATTATTTGTACATTTCTACCTGGGGGGGGCACACCTGATTGTTACTGTGGGTGTACATAGGATGAGGGGTTCACCTGACACTTATACACATTTGCTAGGCCTGCACTGCTATGTCAGGTACTCCATTTCAGTCTGTACTGTTGCCTATCGTACTGGCTTGAGGCATACTACTGTACTACAGACCTTAGCTTCCAATTTCACGTATATTAGTTTGTGACTTCATAGCCTACCCAACCCACGTCACATTGCCTGGCCTGCTGTTATCTGTCTGCATAGGCCTGGGGGGAAGTTACTCATATGCCTCTTCAGAGGGCATGATACAGCGTTTGTTTGTGTTTGCATTAGTCTACAATTGTCCTGCTGTGTCTGTGCCAGTGAAATGCTGTCATGGCTTAGTGGTTCAGTACTGTGACTATAGTGCACAGTATCCGGAGTTCGAGCCCTGTCACTGCTTTTTATTTTCCTGCTGGGTAGACCAGACTGCTTAAGGAACAGTAAAGCAGGTGTGAACATGTTTACCTACTCAACTTTGCCCGTCCTTGCCCAACATTGCCCGACATTGCGCTAGTTAGCACGGTGTGCAGCTCCGTGCAATTCTGTTTAAATATGCTAAATAGTGGTGAAATCTGCTTAGCACTGCTTTATATTGCTTAAAATAGGGCAATCATGCCTCAGGTGGAGCTGCAGGGCTGTCTATGTCAGATGCACATAGTACACTCCCTGTACATGTTTGAAAACAGGTGGTGTCAAGTTAGGTATTCCTTTTATTATATGTGCGAGTCAGAGAGAGGTGTCATTTCCTGGGTTCCTACTGAGTCAGTGTATGTGCTATGAGTTGCCTCTTTGCCAAGGCATACTGGGCACACCTTCTGCCTACTGGGGCAGGCTCAGGTTGTTCCTCCTCTGAGTCGTGCTGTGCCTGTGCACTGGAACCGTGGCTTGAGCATGCCAAACACACGCTCAATAATGCTTCTTGTTTGTGCGTGTGCCTCATTATGGAGTTCTTGTTCAGGTGTCATCAGCCACGGCTCCAGTGAGTATCCAGCATCCCCCACTAGGTGACAGTCAGGAATGTCCCCACTGGCAAATCTCTGGTACAGCTGCATCAGATGCCAGATGTGGGAATCATGATAGATATATATATATATATGGATTCACTTCATAACACAAACTTCAAAATACTGAAAATGACAAAACTTCATAATACTGAAGACCAAAATACTGAAAACACATATTATGCGTAAACTCAGCTTAAACAACATAAATCATAACAATTTCTACCAAATAGAATTATATATATCTACTCCAAGATTGCACTTAACTATATTATGTGCAATCTTGGAGTTGATATATTTAATTAGCAGGGGGTGTGGGGGGCGCTCTGCATATATTTGGTAGAAATTGTTATGATTTATGTTGTTTAAGCTGAGTTTACGCATAATATGTGTTTTCAGTATTTTGAGTATTCAGTATTTTGAGCTTTCAGTATTTTGAGCTTTCAATGTTATGAAGTGAATCCAGATATATATATATATATATATATATATATATATATATATATATATATATATATATGTGTGTGTGTGTGTGTGTGTGTGTGTGTATATATATATATAATGTATGTATGTGTGTATATATATATATATATATATATATATATATATATATATATATATATATATATCAAGAAATCCGAAGTTCCCAAAGTATGTATAAACCAGTCCCTTAACAAAAATGTATAGGAAGCAGAAACAAAGTCTATGTGAAAACGCTGTTATTTAACTTTCCAGTAAATTGCGTTTCAGTAACAGTTGAAAGCATGTGAGAATGTTCAGTTGCTTACTCAAATATAAATATGCTGGTTTCTAAATACCTGTTATTTTCTTTACAGGCATTAAGTATGCCAATGTCCAAAGTGAAAAACAGACCTTAAAACGCTATTGTAGTGTTTTCAGTAGTAGCATTGTATTAATCTTGCACATATATATGAATTTACAACTTCCCACAAGCTTTTTCAGAGCATTTACAGGAACCAACATCCAAAATAAAACTTGTAGCGTTTGTATATTAGCTTCCAACAGCTGCATAGAGTACAACCTCCAACTTCCAAGCATATAAAAGTTACACTTTCTTGTAAACTTCTTACCAAACGTTGCAAATACCAGCATACAAAGTAAAACTTGAAGACTTTATTGTGAGCGCTTTCGCGGTGGACTCAACCCCGCTTCAGACAAACAGCAAGTGAGGAACACCAAAAGATTTAAAAAGGAAAGGATGTGACATCACAATCCTTTTCAATTAACAAGCCCAATGGAATGTTAACGATTAGGCAGAGTAATTTAAAATTAAAGTTATACACATCTTTTCCACTGAATCTAGCTGATAAGTCTTGACTTCACATGCATTAATCAAACATCCTACAATATCTAACTTCACATGCATTAACCAAACATCCTACAATATAGAAGCAACATATTAACACTAATAAAATTATAATAGTATAGATAAAAAATATATAGGATAAAATATATATGAAAATATGCACATTAACTAAATGAGATTCATGACCAATGTGGACACATAAAAAAAAAAAAAAATATATATATATATATATATATATATATATATATATATATATATATATACACACACACCTCTCGAATATGCAAATCTATATACTAAGTTAATATGCAAAAAAAAAAATATATATATATATATATATATATATATATAAGTGTGTAACTAAAGTATATACAACAAAAAAAATAGATGCATGCCTAAAAATTGTGTAAACACTATTGGAATATATGTATCAAAGCAATAGAACTCTTAATAGTTATGTATAAATATATTATGTTATAGAATATTAGAATAATGTATGCACAGGTGTGTGTACATACACCTTGAAATATATGTATAAAAACTATTGTTGAGACTGTGGTAAAAAATATATAACAGTCTATATCTATCTGTATCTCTAGCATGACTGCATAAAATTCAATGAATGTGTGGTATATTGACTTACAAAGAAACGTGTAAATATTTGAATAAAAAATGAATGTAAATATAAATATAAAAGGATATATGTAGATATGTAACGAATATGTATATGAATGAATATGATGAATAGTTAATAAACAAAATGAGAAGGATAAGAAACATAATAATAAAAAACATAATAATAAAAAAGGTGTCCATAATCATATAGGTCTCTTTTTGAGGTATGGTTTAATGGACACAGTGCCATTTAGACCCATGCCTTTATGCGCTGCAAGTCTACAGATCCATTCAAGTTCCATTAATTCTGTTTGATTTATTATGTCTCCAATTCTATTACTGGGCTTTATTACATGCAATACTTGGAACAAGAATGTATGCTGTCTTCCCTGTAACAGTGTGTGCTTTGATAATGCACTGTGCTCTTCTCCTCTATTCAAACAATAGATGTGGTCTCTAATCCGTTCTCTGAGCGATCGGTTCGTCTTACCAACATAAAATACGAAGCATTGAACACAATGAGCTAAATAGACCGCATTCTTAGTTGCACATGTGCTGTCATGTTTCAATACCCACAAATGACCTGTCTCAGGATGTCTATAATAGTGAGATTCATCAATATATTGGCATTGACCACATTTTTTCGTATGTTCAAAGCCTGTAATGGGAGTATAATGTTGTGGTTTGTTGTAAAGATGTTGTTTTAATGTTCTCATATTCTTATACACAAATTTGGGTTGGCTGCCTACAATATTACCAACTTTTTCATCTGCCATCAGAATATTCCAATTAGAGGTAAAGGCATCTTGTATTTGTTTCAAATTATTGCTAAATGGAAGTATGATAGAAACTTGATTGTACTCTGTGTTAACATTGTTAAGGTTAGAAGAATCAGGAATATTCGAAAAATATGGTTTTGCAGTAGTCTCTCTGAGTTTGGACATATTTTCATATACAGTGTCTATTTCTATGGTAGTATAGCCTCTGGATATTAGACCTGTTCGTAGCTGACCTAGGTCTTGCTGGAAATCTGAATCAAGGGTGGACAGTCTGGAAACCCTCATGGCTTTCCCTTTGATGATGTTATTAAAAATCCGCGGATTGTGCATGCTTTGCCTATGTAGGAATGCTGGCTTATAACATTCTTTTCTATGTACCTTTGCATGTATTTGATTATTTGTTTTAAATAGTGTCACATCCAAAAAATCTATTGTAGTACAAGAAAAATTAGTAGTAAATTTTAGAAAATGACTACTTTTGTTAAGGTTGTCAGAGAAAGAGTTATATGAAGCAACCGTTCCCCTCCATAGAAAAAACAAGTCATCTACGAACCTTCTGTAAAAAAGGATCTGTGCATTGGATCTAATGCATGCATTTTCAAATTCTGCCATGACCAAATTTGCGTAACTATTTGCGCAACTTGTTCCCATGGCCACCCCTGTGGTTTGCATGTAACATGTGTCTTGGAACAAGAAAACATTATTTTCCAAGACTAATTCCATAAGCAGGATCAAAAAGTCTAGTTTCTCCTTTGAATGACTGGTGTGTTGTAATAAGTATCTTCTCAACATGGACAATCCTTCATTGTTAGGAATACAAGTGAAGAGTGATTTAACGTCCATTGTAGCAAATAAGACTTCATCAATCTGAATCGTCCTACTATTATTCAGATAGTTATATAGATCTTGCAAAAAATCACGTGAATCTTTTAAGATACAGGGAGAAGTACCTAGAACATTCTTGAGTTCCTGTTCAAGGTAAATGGATATGGGTTCAGTTACCCACCCTGAGCCGGCTACTATAGGTCTCAATTCAGGTTGGTACAAGTTCTTATGTACCTTCGGTAATCCTGAAATAGTGGGAATTAAGGGACTTTCAACAGTCATAAATCTCAATAACTGTTC